>NW_024412463.1:5497090-5509351 GCF_014898765.1 Herpailurus yagouaroundi | reverse complement strand
AGCCTGACGCGGGGCTCGAACTCACGGACCGCGAGATCGTGACCTGGCTGAAGTCGGACGCTTAACCGACTGCGCCACCCAGGCGCCCCTACATCAGAGTTTTCTAATTATGTTTTCCCTCTGATCTCCAGGCCCTCAGATGACCTCCCTGAGCTGTGTTTTTCTCTTTGACCATAGCTCCTTTGGGTCTGGATATAAGTCAGGGGAAAGCAAATTTTCTGTAAATAACCAAGTAATAAACGTGTGGGACTTTGAGGACCAAACAGTCTTCATCACTAGTACACACTCTGGAGGCATAGAGGGGCCACAGGCGATATGTAAATAAGTGAGTGTTGCTGTGTTCTGATCAAACTTTATTTATAGACTTGAATTGCATATAATTTTCATGTCTCAAAAAAAATTTTTTTTAATTTCAAGTTTTTATTGAAATTCTAGTTAGTTACCATATATGGCAAAATTGGTTTCCGGTGTAGAATTTATCCGTCACTTAAGAAAAACACTCAGTGTTCATCTCAGCAAGAGCCCTCCTTAATACCCATCACCCATTTAGCCCATTCCCTGCCCATCTCCCTCCATCAACCCTCAGTTTGTCATCTATCCTTAAGAGTCTCTTATAGTTTGCTTCCCTCTCTCTCTTTTTCTCCCCTTCCCCCATGTTCATCTGTTTTGTTTCTTAAATTCCACATATGAGTGAAATCATATGGTATATGTCTCTCTCTGACTGACTTACTTTCCTTAGCATAATACACTCTACCTCCATCCACGTCATGGCAAATGGTAAGACTTCATCCTTTTTGACGGTCTGGTAATATTCTTTATCCATGCATCAGTGGATGGACTTTTGGGTCCTTTCCATGGTTTGATTATTGTTGATAATGATATTTGCAAATGACATATCTGATAAAGGGTTAGTGCCCAAAATCTATAAAGAATTTATCAAATTCAACACCCGAAAAATTAAACAATCCAGTTAAGAAATGGGCAGAAGACATTAACAGACATTTTTCCAAAGAAGGAATACAGACGGCCAACAGACACATGAAAAGATGCTCAACATCGCTCATTATTAGAGAAATACAAATAAAAAGAAAAAACAGGTTTTTTTCAACCTTTTACAAATTGTAAGACCATTCATTTGAAAAGCTCCCAGGTCTTCAAAACTTAGCAGCAGGACAACTTGGTTCACCAGTTTTATTTTGCTTATCACTGCTCTAACCACACACTGGACTGTTTACATGCAGAAAAATTAATGAATTGGAAAAGTAAAGCATTATGGACTGAATGTATGTGTCCCTCCCAAAATTCCTATGTCCAAACCCTTGCCCCCCTCATGTGATGGTATGGAGGCGGGGCCTCCGTTACTGTGCCCCATTCCGTGGGCACATTCCTCATGAATGGGAGCAGTGCTTTTATGAAAAGGATACAATGTAAGTCAAATTATAGGTTCAGAATGCACTCCCTTTTCCAGAAAGCAGTCTTATGATTTTTCTCTTAGAAAGAGACCCACCTTCCTCCTCTCTTCACCGATGCTGCCTGTCTGCCTTGGCTTTGTCTTTGTCAGCCTCACAAGGTGTCAAATCTATGTCAAAAAAAGGATTCCTAGGAGGGGAGGGGGTAAAAATACTAGAAACACTTATCCTTGAATGGTCTCTTTTTTTTCTTGTCACTATATGATAGTTACAATATATATCAAAACCAACCCTCAGCAAATCACTGAATTAGATCTGGAAAACTAAGTTCACAAACAGATGGGGTTGGGGAGGAATGGGATTCTGCTGGGGTTTTGAGCAGAAAGGACACTGCAGGCCTGGGCACACAGGGGCCATCTTTCCCACCATGAAGGAAAAGTGTCCATGAGATACTGAAGCAAAGACTCAGAAAAGCAGATCAGAAAGACAGAATCTGACATGGATTCTTGAGGACATTATCTGGGTAGCAAAATCCAGCTGTGCTGAAACCAGACTCATTTCTTAATTTTTGTTTACATGAGCCAATAAAATCATTCTTGCATCTTGATTGACCTTGTTACAATTACCTTTTCATAACTAGTTGGCAACGCACCTTTTCTGACCTTCATCGCTTTTACAATGTTATTACAAACAAAAAAAGAAAAGGAATTCGCCAGCACTGCCCTCACTATCCAACCGAAAACCAAACTGACATCTTTTTGAATTTTTCTTAAAATGATACTCAGTAAGTTTTATTTTGAAAGTTAAGCTAGGAAACCACAGATAAAGTAGTCATAGACAATATTCTTTTATGCAGAACTAAGTTTACAATCTCTGATGTTACCGGGGTATATGGAATGCTAATGGAACGAAAACATAAATTATGATGATTTCAGAGAAGTGGTCTGTGGAACATCTTTGAGAGCTCACTAATTCACTCGGCTCTTGACCAAACAGTAGGCTTTAAATGAATTCCCATTACCATCTCGGCTGAGATAGTTTGCATGAGTACAAAATACATTCAAAATGGTAAGATGAGCTCCAGGAGGTAACATTTAGTGACCTCTCCACATGCAAAATTGGAATTATCACAGACGATTGGCAGGACTCTATCTTCGTGTTTAATGTGGCTTCCACAAATGAATTATCTTAAGAAGATGTAGCTCATGCTTAATGGTTCTTATTACTATCAGAAAAACCTTTACAGCTTAAGTGAATCTTTCTGATAATCTACAAAACAATTTATTAGCCTAAATTCTATTGATTAATGTAACTGTGATTGTTTTGACAGGGTTTACTTAACATGGCAGCGGTCCGATCTTTTGCTTAGAGCATGTGTTCTGTGTTTGTTTTTTTGTTACTTTTGTTTTCCTGGGCATAGATGCATACATACATGGCGACCCAGGAATGAGTAATTCAATTTTCTTCCCAAGTGAAGAAGATGTATTTACATGCAAGTAAGACCAACATTAATATAGAGACAACTTGGAATATATTGTTCCATTTCCCGTTTTGGACCTCAGGTAAAGTGGTTTAGATGGACTATATTCCTCATCCCATGCCACACAATTATCATTGGTCCTTTCAAATCCCTTCCTGGTTTTGTCCCCTCCCTATATTCATATGCATTGCTCCTTCGTCACCTGTTCCAATAGCCAATTTTCCTAATGTGTCTAATGTACATCTTTTGCTTGTAGGAGCACTTGCATAAATATTTTAAGTGCATGTATTTGTGACTTATAGCATGAAAAATTTCAAATGTATTCAGAATAGAGAGAATGATATAATGAACCCCTATGTACCTATCACCACCTACAACAATTATGAAATCATGCTCATTCTTGTATTATTTGTACTCCCACCAAATTCATCTTGCTACTAGCTTATTTTAAAGCAAATCCCGAACATAATTTTATCCATAAATACCTCAGTATGCATCTCTGAAAGACAAGGACTCTTATTAAAGACATAGCCATAATGCCGTTATCACATCAAAAATTAATACCATAAAATATCCCATCATTGTTGAAGTTTTTCTGGTGGCTTTCTCTCTCTCTGTCTCTATCTATCTATCTATCTATCTATCTATCTATCTATCTATTTCATAATCAAAACCAAACAAGGCCCACATGGTACATCTTGATATGTCCCTTAATTCTCTTGAATCAAGGATTTCTCCTCTTTTTACTCCCCCTGGCAATTAGTTTCTTGCTGAAGCTGGATTGTTTACCCAGTAGAATCCCCACATTCAGGATTCTGCAGTTTGCGTCTCCATCATGTCATTGATGTGACCGCTGATGACCATTGCCTATACCCATTATTTTGTTAAGGACATGTATAATTTCATATTATAATTCCAGTTACTTCTTCCTGTACTTGATGGATGTGTCTACAGAAAGAAGCATTTCTTTATCAGTCAATTGGGATACTCTGGGATATGGTTTCAACAGAAAAGGCAGGTTAGATGCCTAATGTTTCCCTTTATGTACCTATTTTTAGAATAATAAGTGAGCTCTATAATGTTCTCTAAGGCAAATCAATGAATTATAAAGTATCATTAAGACTTCATGGGGTCCTAACATATAGAATATATTTCAATTTACCATACTTCTTATTCATATTGACACTCAAATTATTACATCCATGGCCTCTTACATTGATGTCCAAGGATTTTCTTTTCAAGATTTTCTTTTTTGTAATTAGGTTTAAAAAAAAATTTAGGCAATTTTCTTGAGCTTCCTCATATGTTATGGTTCACTACTATATATTTCACCCAAATAACGTATACAATGAAACGGGTTTTAAATTTATAGACTTGTGGGTCCACCACTGCGATCTAATTTGGGAACCTTTTTGTCATTTCAGAAACTAAGTCCATGCCGATCAGCAGTCTATCGCTGCTCTTTCTTCCCCCACAACCCTACGCATCTACTGATCTCCTTCCTGTCTCTCAAAGTTTGCTTACTTTAGACCTTTCATAAACAGGGAATCATTCAATATGTAGTCTTTTGCGACTTCCCTCACTTAATATTTTCAAGGTTGATCTGTTTAACATGTATCAAGTAATTCATTCCTTTTTATTGCCAAATGATGCTCAATTATATGAAGGCACCACATTTTATTCATCGGCTCATCAGCTGATGGAGACTTGGGTAGTTTCTCCTCTAGGCTGTTACGAGTAATGCTGCTATGAATTTTCGTCTAGATGTTTTCATGCTAACACACACGCTTACTTCTCTTGGGTGTAGACGAATGGAATTGTTGAGCACTGGCAGATTGTTTTCCAATTGTTTTCCATCATTTCCCACCAGCTGGGGATTAAGGTTCTGACTTCTCAACACCTTCACCAACACTGGTGATTCTCTCTCTTTTTGATGACAGCCATCCTAGTGGACATGAAGTATTATTGGTGATTTTGTGGTTTTGGAGATCTGATTTATTTGTTTATGTATTTCAGCTAATGAACATTTACCGATTCACTGGCAGATACCAGATGCTGCCCCATGACCACACATTCTTTGCAAGCTGGAAACATGAGACCTCTCTATTATTCTTGCTACACAGTCAAACTTCTTGATATTTTTATGTTACCATAAAAGAGAAATAAAATGATCTTTGTTTTAAAATCTGAGTTTTGACTACTCTGCAATCCTGGAAAGGTTTCATACTTCCATCTCTATGTAGTTATTTAATAAGGTATTAACTATAGCAATTCTCATAATTTAAAAGATACTTATATCAGGTAGTAAAGGTACAATATTAAAAAGTTCAATGAGGTCTGAGGTTTTATAGACCACGAATTAATGGCATCAGGGGCCCCACAAAGCTAATTAATTTGCTTAAGATAGTTAAACAAGAATATGGGCAAGTCAGAACCACTTTTAAAAGGATTAAAGATGGCCAATGTGACAGGTCAATGTGATTATATAACCAATATGCCCAGAATGCAATTGTTAGGATGAGGCCTTGGTCTTGACTTGCACTGGCACGTTGGGAAACAGGGAACAGGTGAGTAAGAAAGCAAGCGAATCTGGGGGAAGGTCGACAACTAAGGAACAACTGGTACTTGCACCGATGAATTTTTATTTCAAGGCATTCGTATTATTGGTTAACGTTTTTTAGCAATTATGTTGAGCCAGGACCTACGCTATACGTTTTGTCTATATTGCCTCCTGTCATTGTCACAACAACCATATAATAATGTAGGCACTAGCCCCATTTTAAAGATTTGAAGACTATTGAGACATAGAAGAATTAAGTGACTTTTGCAAAGGTCACACAGCTAATACGTGGAAGAACTATAATTAGAGCTAGAATCTATATTTGGCCTTCCTCGAGCTTGACCTTTCCTCCCAATGGTGCACCCAGATGGTGTCTGGGGACCCCTTCTCCCACTAGCAGTGGGAACAACAATGTGCCTAAGTAAGGCATCCCCAAATCACTGTATTTATATGAGAAAGAGTACCAGGTTTGGTAGCATGGGATGTAAAAGATAAAGTTGGCTCTTTGTCTAGAACACTCTAGAAGAGTTTTCTTCCCTCAAGACTGGGATGTTTTCTCACTATTTGTGCTAAGAACTTGACAGAAGGAATGGTCTTTAGGCAGGTACTATTGGTACTTCCCTTTTAGGGTAAATGAAAGCTCAGAGGGAAAGTGACACCCACTAATCCCCACAGGTGCTAACTTAAGTGTCTGTACTGTAACTCGGGTGGATACTTGGTTCAGTGTCACTCCTTTCTGACCTTCTTCACGCAGATATAAATTCAACCCGCACAACTGACTGAAATGCAAACAAGTATGATAACACATGGCTTTTTGTGGACTGTCAGTTTCCCCCCTAAACAGGAGGGATAATAACTGCCTGGCTGCCCGAAATCTTTGCAAGGTTAAATGATACCATGTAAGCAATTAACATACCCATCGACCAGCTTCCCAAGATACTAAAATAAATTCTCTGCATTCTACGAATGCCATTGCAGTCATTTATTCACACATTAACAAATATTCACTGAGTGCCCATAGCAAAGCAGGCTACAATTCATGAGGCTGGTGAATGAAGCCAGGACAGATAATTGAAAAACTTATATTCCAGTTTCCCTTCTCCCTTATCTGGGCAGAGAATGTTGGACCAAAGAGCATTCTTAGCTTTTGCCAAATAAAATAATGGAGGATACTGTAAAACTACAGCTTGGGAGGCTGTATAGAGAGCTCGCAAGGAGCTGGGAGACTGAGAGCAAGTTACTGAGCCTTCCCGCCTCATAGTCCTCAACTATAAAATGGGAATTAAAAAGGAATTGGGCTGTAGTGAGGATTAGCTGAAGTAATACATCCAAAGTACCGTTCTAAGGAATAGCGAGGGGCACAAAAGTAATTTGCTCTATCCGTGTTACCTAGTATAGCTATTTCCTGGATTGCAGACCCAGCTCTGCCATTTTCGTGATGTGTGATCTTAAACAAGTGACCTCTCTTTTCAGAGCTTCAGTATCTCTAGCAATAAATAAATAAATAAATAAATAAATAAATAAATAAAATGTGTGTGTGTGTGTGTGTGTGTGTGTGTGTGTGTGTATTCACCTGAAATCGTACTAAGAAATTACTCTTTGCCAGAAACTCTTCTAAGCTCTGGAGATTAAAAAAAAAAAAAAGTGAGTTAGGGGGGTGTCTGGGTGGCTCAGTGGGTTAAGCGTCTGACTTCGGCTCAGGTCACGATCTCATGGTTCGTGGGTTTGAGCCCCGCGTCGGGCTCTGTGCTGACAGCTCGGAGCCTGGAACCTGCTTCGGATTCTGTCTCTGTCTCTCTCTGCCCCTCCCTTGCTCGTGCATCGTGTCTCTCTCTCTCTCTCTCTCATATATAAATAAACACTAAAAATTAAAAAAAAAAAAGAGGGAACAGCAAATGCGAAGCAAAAGCAAGCAGGTATTTGGAAGAGAAAGCCAGCGTGGGAAGCAAGCTTAAATTTCCCTCATTTTTCTGCCATTTTTTTTTATTTTTCACATTTTAACGTGGACCATCGTTAACTCCCTGACAGTATTTTCTGAAGATAAAGTGAGGTAACATAAGTAAAAACATCCAGCGCGGTACTTTGGATATAGCAAGCACTCAATACACGTTTGCTCCCGTCCCTTATCTTGGGCCAGTGTGAACAACCCATCGTCTAACCCAGATATGGCACCTACCGCACATACAACTTCCCCAGAACAGGCTGGCTGATTCGCTTTTTATTTCATGAGTACCACTTATTAACATGCTGGACGGATGCTAAATGACTGAAATCTCTTTGTGATTTGTCTTTCTAATCCCGTTCTGATTTAAAGGTTTAATTCCCGACCCTGTCATCATCTAGTTTTTAAAGCTTCATGCTTAAACTGGCACAAAGTCAAGAAATGCCTCTAAAAAATGAATAGGTACCAGAGATAATAAAATTAGATGTCAGTGCATTAAACCTTTTTCTCTCCATGACTGGTCATCACAAAATATCATAAAATCTGTCATAATAAAGGGCAATACCTTATAAATGAGCTGATGGGGCATAAAAGGATATAGATGATTTATATGCTATCGGCCAATGAAACGAGCAAGTCATTCCTTTGATGACACCCAGCTTTTTCTTGTTCATGAATAGGTGAGCGTAAACAGATAGAAACAACAGGGGGTGACTAAATAAGAGTTAATAAACTATATAAGCAATTATTTCGAGTTGTCCCATAAGTGAGGAAAAATTAATACTTTATCTGCTGGGGTTCAAAAAATCATCTTCTGTCACTCTCGTTAATCTCCATACATTTCAACACCTCTTAAAAAGTTACCATATTGATCACTCCAAATTACAGCACCTGTTTCTGAATGCCCAATTATAGGTGATAAAATTCTGTTAATGCTTTGATTATGACCAAGGCTGATAACTGCAATAGCAGCTATTTATTGAGTGTTAATTGAGCCTGGAATCTTATGAAAGACCTTCGTGTTTGTGACAGACAGAGCAGCGATCACCTAGTATCTTATTTCCAGCTCCCTTAGCGTCAGGCCAACCCACAAGACTCCTTCTGACCAATGGTTGGGGATTGGGCCACATTCAGATTGGGCAGTGAAAATATGTAATTCTTCAACTGCCTCCTCTTTTACTACAGGGCAGACGATTCTTCGGCTGTTAGATCCCCCATTAGACTGAGTCCCTGAGTTACCATATGGAGAAGAAACCCTACAAACTGCGATGGGCATGAGGCATGGTGACAAAAGTCTTTGTAGTCTTAAGCCACTGAAGTTTGGACATTGAGTTTTTACTGAATCATAAGCCAACCTGCCCTAAGATGACAATATTGTCTCATTCAATTCCTCCAAACAGCCTTGAGGAAGGTACCATGGTAATGTCTTACAGATGAAGAAAGTGAGGCAGAAACAGTAATTTCCTCAGCACTTAACAACTACTGTATGGAGGAACTTAGGAGTGGTAATGAAACCGAAACTCAGCTCCTTGTAAAGCAATAAGAGAACCAAGCATTTGGTTCTAGATAGGCCTGGTTTAAATTCTGTCTCCATGCCAGAATGAAGCAACCTTGGGTTGGTTTCTTAACCTTTCTGTGCCTCACATTGTTTTAGACAGAAAATGAAGATAACATTAGCCTATGTCCAGCCAGGTGGGTTGTGAGGTTTAAGGAAGTTGAAATATGTTAAGTGCTTGGAATTGGGCCTGGCACATGAGGTTTATTTATTACTACACCTGTTAAGCATGTCTATCAAAGAACCAGGGGAAAAAAATCAATTTATAAAGAACAACATTCTTGGGTACCAGGAGCCCAAATCTCCTTCAGTTTACAATCAGGAAACTGAGGCCCAAGAAGTTTAGTAACTTGTCTAAGGTCACAAAACAAAGCCCAGATCTCCTTTCTTTACAGGCCAATGGGTTTCCACTTCATTTTGCTGATTCCAGTTCTAATGAGGTCAAAAGAGAGGACAAAGACGAGAGGACATGTCATTGTCACTTTCAAACCAATCTACAGATGCTTGGTTTCTTCCTCCTTCCAAAAGTGCTGTTGAAAGTCTTGCTCATCATTTTAAGTAACGCAGTTCTTATGAAATATGGCAGGTATGTTGAAAACTAGATTCAATCTAATAAAAGAATTAATCGCTGCTGGCCTGATGACAATACCCTCTCCTCTGTCTGTCTCCAGTGTGGCATCTCTGATATCTGGCGACTTTGTCCTATGTGTTAAGATGGCACTCAGGCAGTGGCAGCTTCGCATACCAAACAAATAATTCGGTCTTCTTTTTAAAAAAAAAAATTAAGTTTATTTATTTATTTTGAGAGAGAGAACATGAGGGTGGTAGGAGCAGAGAGAGGAGAAGAGAGAGAGGAGAGAGAGAGAATCTCAAGCAGGCTCTGCACTGCCAGTGGGCAGCCCGACATGAGGCTCGACCCCATGAACCGTGAGATCATGACCTGAGTTGAAATCAAGAGTTGGACGCTTAGCTGACTGAGCCACCCAGGCCCCCCCAAGTCAGTCTTCTTAATAAAAAGAAAATAAGGTAAAAGTTAGGAGGGATGGAAGGAAGAAAGGAAGGAGAAAAATAAAGGAAAAGAAACCAAGGATGGAAAAAAAAAAAAGAGAGAGAGAGAGAATGCAAAGAGCTCTGTTGCTTGTCTCCAGTGACAATGGATCTTCTTCTCTGATGCTGGAGACACATCTCTAACTGCAGCTGTTGAATTGCTGTGAGGGCATCTGAACACTTCAAAAATACATTAAACCTTCACTGCACCTGTGGTTACACAAGTGATATAAATTAGACAGAAATTTCTGTTGCAAACACTGTGATGCTTGGGGGTTGCCTGCTTTTATTTTTTTCCTTTCCTGGGATTAGCTGCTCAACAGATTGCAACGGATTTACTTAGTAATATGGCGTTTTTATCTTTTTTTTTTTTTTCAAAATTAGTCTACCACCTGTTTTGTCAATTTCATATCCTGTTTCTCCATGTCTGGGAGTCTTCCCTAAAGCCCTCCTCACACACTTGCTGTTTAGATTCCTGTAAACAAAAGAGACAGCTCTTTGACACGAGAAGTGATAGAAAGTTTGAGTTGAACCCTATCCGATCTGTTTTCCTTTTTCCAGCTGCTCCCCCAGATGGCACATACCACTAGAGAAGTTGACATTTGGGGGGGGGCACCTTATTCCAAAATTATGCTAACGTCTGCACTGGGAGATCTGGTATACACGAAGGCCTATTTTGGGAAGATATCTGGAAAGTGATGGAAAAGTTTAAAATAAATTCACACAAGCTGTGAGGCTCATAAAGTAGTCAAAATGGCAGTCAGAGGTTTAACTTTGGACTTTCCTGCGAGCGTCCTGCTATAGTGTCAATACAAAGAATTCCTTGATTCAAATAGGTCAATCCATTCAGACACAGACCGTTCATGGATTCCCCGACTAGCTTCTGCAGATATAAAAGGACGACAGAGCTGGTCCAGTCCTGTGAAGCTTCCACGCAAGAGCAGGAGAGACAGACAAACAGGAAACTGTCAGGAGAGTCAAAAAGTAGGGGCACCTGGGTAGCTCAGTCTGTTGAAAGACCGACTCTTGATTTCAGCTCAGGTCCTGATGCCAGGGTCGTGGGATTGAGCCCCGCGTCAGGCTCTGCACTGAGTGTGGAGCCTGCTTGGGATTTTCTCTCTCTTGCCCTCTGCACTTCCCCTGATCGCAAGCTCATGCATTCTCTCTCTCTCTCTCTCTCTCTCTCTTTCTCAAATTTAAAAAAAAAAAAAGAAAGCTCGGGGTACCTGGGTGGCTCAGTCAGATAAGCATCCGACTCTTGGTTCCAGCTCAGGTCATGATCTCGTGGTTTTGTAATTCAATCCCCGCCGTGGGTTCTGCACTGGCAGCATGGAGCCTGCTTGGGACTCTCTCTCTCTCCCTCTCTCTCTCTGCCCCTCCCCACTCATGCTATCTTTGTCTCTCTCAAAATATATAAATACATTTTAAAACGTTTAAGAAAAGAGTTCAAAAAGTACTAAATATGAAGGTGGAATTAAATAGGACAAAGTAAGAAAGCCTGACGAGGGTTGTTGTGGAAGGACGAGAAAAGAGCCCTGCAAGGAGGAACGTTTGTATGAAAATATGAACAGTACAGGCCCCAGAGAAGACAGGCAAGTAGGGTAAAATGGATAGGAATCAGCTGGTAGCTGTAGCTGTTAAACTACTATACTTAGCATACTAGTCTTATTATACTTATCTTACACTTGTTTTACTTATAGAGGGCTCCTCATCTCTGCTAATTTAGCAGGGAGTAACAAAAAGCTCAAGTTAGAATTTAAATCCCGGTTGTTTACAGAACTGCCGTTTACTTGCTAGAGATTATAGTCTGGATAACTTGTTCATTCCTAACAACCACTTCTGGGTTTGTACTCTGTATCAGATCCTGTAACAGTTTTTCTCATAGTCGTGTGTTTCAACACTTAGGGGATGTTTTTAAAATGAAGAATCTGGGGTGCCTGGGTGGCTCAGTCAGTTGAGCAGTCCGTGAGTTCGAGCCCCACATCGGGCTCTGTGCTGACAGCTCAGAGCCTGGAGCCTGCTTCGGCTTCTGTGTCTCCCTCTCTCTGCCCCTCCCCTGTTCTCTCTCTCTCAAAAATAAATAAACATTGAAAAATTAAAAAAAAAAATAGGGGCGCCCGGGAGGCTCAGTCGATTAAGCAGCCGACTTCGGCTCAGGTCATGGTCTCACAGCTTGTGAGTTTGAGTCCCGTGTGGGGCTCCGTGCTGACAGCTCAGAGCTTGGAGCCTGCTTTGGATTCTGTGTCTCCCTCTCTCTCTGCCCCTCCC
>NW_024412463.1:5496852-5497080 GCF_014898765.1 Herpailurus yagouaroundi | reverse complement strand
CCCTCTCTCTCTGCCCCTCCCCTGCTCATGTTCTGTCTTTCTCTGTTTCAAAAATAAATTAAAACATTTTAAAAAAATATGGGCTCCTAGATGGCTCAGTTGGTTAAGCATCCGATTCTTGGTTTCAGCTCAGATCACGATCTTATGGTTCATGAGATCGAGCCCCTCTGTGCTGACAGCTCAGAGCCTGGAGCCTGCTTCGGATTCTGGGTCTCCCTCTCTCTGCCC
>NW_024412463.1:5381912-5496752 GCF_014898765.1 Herpailurus yagouaroundi | reverse complement strand
CGCATAACACATGCTCTCTGTTCAGTTGAGAAGAAGGAAAAATCTGTGAATAGCTGTTCACATCTTGTGACTGGATTGTTCTAAAGGACAGAATAGGTCCCCAGGCTGTCACTAAATCTGTCAGTCAATGCTGAAAATAAAAACATAAATCATTTATAAACTAAAACAAAACAAAACAAAATACGGAAGTACAGAGCAGAGACTACATATTTGAACTAAAGATGCAGCTACATTTGGGTCCAATCGTATCTCAACCACCAAGTCATCCGTGGCATGGTAAGTTTGCTCCTGAAACGCAGTCTCCTCACCTTTATACACGGGATAATAATGCTGCCTAAGCGCTCAGACTGTGTAGCTCAAATGAAATGACTCATCCTAACATCTGGCGGCTGTAGGCACTCCATAAATGTTTGCTTTTCCTATTCCAATTTTCTAGTATTCTTCCCTGTTGGGTTCATGGAGAGAGGGTGTGCAACAGGGCTATCAGAAAAAATATAACTGTCACGGATTATATGAGGAGGTCTGGCTCTGAAAGTTTGAATAAATAAGAAGAACTACTGATAATAAAAGTAATTCTTGAATCCTCTTAGGAAATCACTAAATGATATAATCACCTACATGAATATATAACTCCTCTATATAGGAATCCCAGGTCGTGGGATTCAGAATTTAGCCAGGTCGGCACCGCAGGCATAGTCCTTTTCATTTGTCAAAATGGCTCAAACCTCTACCCAAACTGGATAAAAGACAACTTCACGGTAGTATTTTTTTTTAAATCAACTTTAGTATTCAAGAATTGATCAGGAACCTAGCACATTTTCTATTGCCATCTTGATTGTTTCTCTGATTATTTTATAAGCTTAAATTATCTACATTTCACCGTAGGTAAAGAAAATTGAATTCATAAAAAAACAAAGGAAAAGTGGTCAGAGGTCCTATCAGAAACCAAGTCATATCAGAAACCCAAAATACATGAATAAACTTCTTAATCTCTCCATGTAACTATCTGGAAAGGAGATCTGTCCAACTCCATCCCAAATCATAGCATGTCTTCACCCACAGTTTCAGGTGAATAAGGAAAGGTGGTCCCACCCACATCATTTCCTGGCTTAGTGCCATTCAACAACAAGAACAATGCATTGACAATGCAAGAACAATGAAACTCAAGAGGGCTGGTGGAAATGTGCCAGGACTCTCAAAGTCTCAGCTTCAAACTTGCACTTCAAACTCCATCAATATTCTTTTGGCAAAAGAAAGTCACGTAGCTAAGTCCAGTATTAACTGGGAAGGAGAGAGCACCCTTCCCCTGCTTCCTAAATGATTCTGATTAGAAGCCACCTGCCAAGCTGCTTCAAACCAATCAAGGTACTGTCACTTCACAAGGACCTGGGCCAGGCACAGCAGTCCCCTAAGGTATAAATCTCCCACGTTGACTTTGACTCTCATATAGGGAAAATACTGAATGGCAGAGAAGGGTGAACTCAGCAAAGAGGGTGAAGTAGAATGTCAATCCAGCTGTCAGACTGGAGAATAAACATTAGTCTGTGGGTCCTGCAGCCAGTGGGGGACTGAGTAAGTCAAGACATCCATAGAATGCCATTGGGAACATTGTCCAAATGTTCAGGAAGTCACTTGCATAAAACTTCAGCATCAGGGTCTAGAATATACAATAGTCAGAGGCCATCCAGTATTCAAAGATTATAGGTACCCACAAATGACAGATGTCTATGACTGTAAACTGCCTATCACCACGATGCTTGTACCTAGGGATTGTACCAACAAAGCCTGTGATCTTAGGCATAACAACATGTTTCCTGTTAGATGCCATACTGCCTGCCCATGTCCCTTCCCAGCACCAATGGAGACAGTAAGAGCCCCTCGTGTGGTGAGGTTCACCAAGATTTGATCCTGTTGACATTTGCAGCAATGGTTCTTTCCTGTTCATGTCCACAGATGAGTTGTTATAAGCCATAAGTCATGCTATGTCTCACCTTATTATTAGAGAATTGCCTCACTGCCCCTACTACGCCCAACATATACACTTTTGCCCCCTCAATTTTAGGCACCTTTTAGGGTTCAAGTCTACCAGGAAAGATAACCTCACCTCCTTGGGAAAGGTTAGGTGGTCTCCCTTTCTATGTTTTCATAATACCATAAACATATTTCTATCACCTCCCTTCTAGGTTCTTTTCTTATTTAAAAAATTTTTAATGATTTTTATTTATTTTTGAGAGAGATAGAGAGAGGCAGAAAGAGAGACGGAGCCTCAAAGCAGGCTCCAGGATCCAAGCTGTCAGCACAGAGCCCAACGCAGAGCTCAAACTCACGAGTCATGAGATCATGACCTGAGCCGAAGTTGGATGCTTAACCTACTGAGCCACCCAGGTGCCTGGTTATTTTCTGATAATGTGTGTGTGTGTGTGTGTGTGTGTGTGTGTGTGTGTCCCCCAAACAGTCTGAGATCTTTGAAGGAAGGGACTATATATTTAGAAAAAAAAATTTTTTTAGCCCCAGAACGTGGTATAGTGTTTGGCATATAGAGCCACCCAATAAATATTACTGAATAAACGATTTCAGACTTCAATATTGTTTCTTAATATAGTTTCACAACCTCAGGCTTGCAAGGAATAATATAGGTAATGCAGTCCAAGCTCCTCATACTGTAGGTGAACACTGTGTGGCCAGAGGAGGGAATTACCCAAGGTTACATAAATAAGTAGGATTGAGTTCCTGCACGGCTACAACGAAATAGCTAAACACATATTAAATACCTACCGTGTGAGCCAACCAGGCAGGAGATGTGCAAATTTCTATTTAATCGGAGTTTGACTGTCAAGGAAGCTGATGTTCAAATTAAGTTCAATTATTTCCTCAGTGGTACACGTCTAAAGCCAGGGCTCAAAACCAATGCTCTCATATCCAGTATACTTTTCTTTTCTCTTTAGTCTCTCTCGGGGTCTGTTTTAAAACTGCCTTCCTCCCTCACTGGTAAGAAGTGAAATAATAAAGTAATCAAAAATATTTAACAAAGGTCTCCTTTGTGTAAACAGTGCACTAAGCACGTCATATGCATGGTCTCATTGAGTCCTACAAGATAGATATTATAATTATCCTAACACCATGTGTAAACACAGGTGTAGAGGGTACATAACTTGTCCAATATTTACATGAAAAATGTTACATTTTAGTAAGACACACTGTGTCCTCCGAACCTGGAATTGGCCTGAAGCTCTGCTACTCCCTGAAGAACTTGTATTTTCTCTTTTATTGCTGATCCTGTGGCGATATCCCTTGATAATGAGTATTCTGCCTATCTTCCTAATAAAAAATGATACAAAGTCATCATAATGATAGGACACCATGTTCACACGCCACTCCATCCAGTGAAATATTCACTACACTTCTAGAAGCTTCTAATGGGTATAATGATGGCTGCCTTGTCAGAAACCACCTCCATGAGTGTCAGAAGTGATCAAAAATACTGAGGATGCCATGAGAAAGACCAGTGACACAGTGCCTTGCTCCCCTGAACTCAACAGGATCGTAAACTGCCTTGAGAAGGAGATGACCAACTGCTTATTTTTGTGGAAAATGCAGAAGGAGGGAAGACTCACCTACCAAACCCGCTGAAAAGGAAGATTCGCAAGCTATTAAGTACAGCTCCCTTCAGATGTAGAACACTTTCCTACAGAAAAGATTATCCACAGAGACAGCAGCTGGATTCAGTGACAAAGACAAGGGATTAAAAAGTAATCGTGCTCGGAACAGAGGTCCACTTGACCCACAGACCCAAGACCTTCTTAATGAGAGTGTGGCCCTGAGCAATGACCACATGGAGAGATGGAATCTAGCCCATGGTGGCTACAGTCAACTTACGAGGGTCCTCTGGGCCACCTTTCAACGACCATCCCTGAATTGGCTGCTAAAATGGAAGGAGGAAAGTGTAGTGGGCAAACCTCATACTCACTGTTGATAAACTGTTACTAATAATTAATTACTGGCTGGCTCAGTTCATAGAACATGTGACTCTTGATCTTGGGGTGATAAGTTCTAACCCCACACTTGGGGTAGAGTTTACTTAAGAAAAAAAATAATAACAGGGGTGCCTGGGTGGCTCAGTCGGTTGAGTGTCCAACTTTGGCTCAGGTCATGATCTCACCGCTGGTGAATTTGAGCCCCGCATCGGGCTCTGTGCTGACAGCTCAGAGCCTGGAGCCTGCTTGCGATTCTGTGTCTCCCTCTCTCTCTGCCCCTCTCCCACTCATGCTCTCTTTCTCTCAAAAATAAATAAACACTAAAATTTTTAAATAATAATAATAAACTACTTTTAAAATCCTTACAATGTGTCCAGCAATTTACATCCATTGATTCACACTTAACGCTTACAACCAGGAGGTAGAGTGTATTATCTACTTTTATCTGTTTAGGTAGCAATTAAAACCAATTCTAGCTAACTTTAGCCTAAAAAGGCATTTCCTGAAATATTACTTACTACCTCACAGAACGGAAGGTAAAGTCTGCTGACCAGTATTCGGAAGGCTAACTCATTCATTGGTCAAAGATTCATCAATAGTCTCTACATTCTTCCTGCCACTGAAATGACTGTTGAATCCACTTTCCGGATCTCTGCTTCTGTACTTACATCTCAAATTCCCAGGAAGATGCATCTTATTGGTTTAGCCTGGATCCCATGTTTGTCTTGTGATGGCCTTCCCAAAGCTCTTCTAACAGCTAGGAATAAGTTACCTGTTCCCCCACACCGCCACCCTCACCCCCCACCCGGGCAGGGAAACAATTACTTCAACAATAGGGAGGAAATTAGGGGAAGAGAAATAAGAGAAGATGCACCCACTCTCCCAAAACAAGTCTCAGGTAAAGAAACTGAAGCAAAAGCATTATTTCACTTGGTCAACATCACACAGGTTGTGGGCAGCAGCACAGGAATCATACTCACCTCTATTTGATTTTCAAAATAATCCCCAAATATATAGCCTTTCCTATTCCACATCGTAACTTTGTAGCAGTTTGCATTTTCCAAAGATGGCCTGCACACGCGTGTTTTATCCCATATGTTCTTCCTGCAATGTGACCGCCATTCCTCTAACCAGGAGTCGATGCGTGTATTTCCTTCCCTGGAAATTGCTCCAAGGCTTGTTACTGCTCTGACCAGTAGAGCAGAAATGATGCTATGTGATTTCTGAGGCTAGGTCATATTGTGGAAACAGCTTCCCTGTGTCCCCTCTCTCTGACTCTGACTGTCACTCTCTCCCCCCACCCTGCCTGTCTCTCTCTCTTCTTTATCTCTGTGTCCCTCTCTGTCTCTGTCTCCCTCCTTCTCTCTTTCTCTGGGTGCCTACCCTCACACCCCAGCCACAGCAATATCGTAAGGAATCCAAAACACGTGGGGAGGTCACATGGGCGCACGTCCACTGGGTGCAGCTTAGGCTACCAGATGCACAACGGATGGGGTAGAGATGAGCCCTGCCCACGGAGCCTCGCACACGTTGCAAGATTCTTTGGAAAAACTCATATTTTCGTTGCTGTAGGCCACAGAGTTTTGAGCTGGTGCGTGACTCAGCCGGGGGAACTGGAACAGATAGGGTAGCTCAAAGTGGGGGTCTGCCGCACCAGATGGAAACATGTCGCGACGACTTCGAGACGGGGCCGTAAAAGGCAGCATGAAGCATCGTGAAGAGGTGGCTAGCAGGAGCCAGGGCACGCCTGCCAGTGAGGGCTTAGGAGAAAGCGGGCTCGGAAGAAAAGATTATTGGAAGCTGGAGCAAAGGGACCCTCGTTAGAGGCAGGACACGTTGCATCGCCCGTAGTAATGCAGAAAATGGAAAATGTGCCTGATGGGCTGGGTGGTCCAGGCAAGGAGACTTTCTAGGCAGACTGTTTCGAGCAGCACCTGGCTTCTTCCCACTGCCTGTAGTAGAATATAAGTTAAGCTAAAGAATAAAATACAAAATATAAAGAAACCAGGAATTTTTGAGTTCACGAATGTCAAAACTATTTCTCACGTCCAGCCTCCTTCCATGGCAAACACCACTAAAGTTAAGAAATGGCTTCTGGGCAAAGATAAACTCCAAGACGCTGGCAGGAATCACGGCCTAAAGACGAAGCTAAGAATGTAATTATAAAACCCTTTGTTAAGACCTCAGAAGGCGCCTAAAATAGACGAGGGCCTTGAAAGCAGGCCTTGGAGGTTCTCTCCACTAAAGCAATGAGACACCCAAGGATCAGCAAGGTGTGCTCCCTAAGCAGTCTTACCGGAAGCTCAAGGTAGAGAGAGGCTGATCCCGATGGCCAGGGCTGACTTTTTACTGACCAAGTATACCTAATGCAATTCACAGGAAATGCAGAGGTTTGTAATGAGAACCGATTTGCAAAACCACGACCAGGTAGGACTAAAAGTGACAGACACAGTACAGAATGGAAAGATGACCACGAAACTACTACAGGCAGAAAAGCTCTCAGAAAACTACCAATCCGCGAGTGCCAGGCACTTCTTACGGAAATGAAAGCTCACTCGTCGTGAGCCATCAAGAGCCCACAAGGAGGACCCAACGGCCGTGGAAAATGGTCTCCAGGCCACGGGATGGTATGTTAGTCGCAGAACTTCCAACGTCATCTAGCTAGATTTCAGAATTACTACGGACCGCTCCTCTGTTCCTTTCATCGCCCCTCCCCATTTTGGAATGGGGGGCTCTAGAGTGGTCATCCCATGCACGCATACTGGGCACACAGGAGGGGTGGCGAATGCCCTGCGCTGCCCAGGGATAGAGAACAAGAGAACTGTGCTCAAATAATTGTGAGGAATCACACCTGATGAGCCTCTGCCCCGTCTGGACCTGATGGAGATAACAGCATCTTAGACTTCGAGCTTTGAGTCTGGTGCCCAGAGGGGAGTCTCTTGAGAGTCCTGGGGGAGAGCGGCAGTGAGTTTCTGCACGGGTAAGGGATGTGAGGTGCTGTGACCAGAAGGCAGAGTGTGGTAGGTTGTCCTTTCCAGAGGTGGTTGTGTTGCATTCTCCTTGTTCCTCCTGCACTGTGGCTGTGGTTCTCCCACTGAAGGCTCGCATCAATTTTCGTCTCCTTGAATCAGGGTCTTGTGATTGCTCTGACCAATAGTCTGTGACGGATGTGAGAGGGACTGAGCCCTCCCTTACTCTCTTTGTCTTTCTCTTTCCCTCCCTCTCCCTGACACCCTCCTTTGGAACTCAGCCACTGGGTGATATGGAAGCTGAGGCTAGATCATAAAGAGAAAGGAAGTGACTCTCTCTCTCCCTTCCTTCCTCCCTCTCTCTCCTTCCCTCTCTTCCTCTCTCTACTTCTCTCTCTCTCCCTCCCTCTCCCTGACACCCTCCCGTGGAACCCAGCCACTGCGTTATGTGGAAGCCCTGTACCTAGATACTGACAATCCCAGCTAAAGCTTCAGCCAGAGGCCATCCTCAAAACCGGATGTGTGAATGAGCATGCCTTTCGATGATTCCAGCCCCAGCCTTTGATTCGGCCAAGCTGCTGCTGAGTGGAGCAGAGACATACTCCCAGCCCCGAGTCCTCCAGAAGTTGTAGACCCATGAGCAAAATAAACTTTATCATTTATTAGGTAGCCATAGTAACATAAGAACTCTGTTCATACTAACATTACCTCACTTTACCCAGAGTGAATATTCATCAAGACACAGAAAGCAGTTATGTCTTAGTTAAAGGCCTCTCAAGACCTAAACTGATGCCTTATGAAAGCCCTGAAATTACTTGATCTCGAGCTCTGAGTGACCTGTGATCTTAGGTAGACTTAAATGTTCCGTCTTTACCCCAAAATTCTTATGTCTTGCTATTATAGCACCAATCACCTTGTATCTTACTTGGTATATACATTTTTGTGGATTCCCACTTGAACACACTCTTCAAGAATAAATGGTTGGTTTTCAGTTCTATGCCCACCACCAAGCGTAAGTCCTAGCATATATTAGGGACACAGGTTTCTGAGTTTCTTACAGAATGCCGGTAGCCTGAAGCTGACATCTCTGAACCAGAGCAGAAGATCTGAAGAACAAAATGCTGAAAAGAGGATGTGAAAAAGTCACACAGACGTGGGTCAACTCACAGTGTTGAATCTGGGCAGCTGTGTGGCCTCAAGGAAATAGCTTAAGTCCTGGTAAGCCTCAGTTTGCTTGTCTGTTAAATGTGTTTAATAATAATGTCCGTATCTCAGAATTGAGCATGAAAAGGATCTGACAGAAAACATCTATAGCTCTATATAAATGGATTGAGTCCTATCAAGGAAAGAAAACATTTTAAGTTGTGCATTAATATTCATATGCAAACCATGCTTTGTGAGTCCCATAGAACCCATGGCTTTTTTTTTAAGTTTATTTATTTATTTTTGAGAGAGAGCAAGCACAAGTGAGGGAGGGGCAGAGAGAGAGGGAGACACAGAATCTGAAGCAGCTCCAGGCTCCGAGCTGTCAGCACAGAGCCCGAAGTGGGGCTTGAACCCATGAACCATGAGATCGTAACATGAGCTGGTCAGATGCTTAACTAACTGAGCCACCCAGGTGCCCCTCCCAAGGGTTTAATAATGGAGTTATTGACAAAATTCAACATCCTGTGCGTGTGTGTGTGTGTATATGTATATATACGTGTGTGTGTGTATATATATATGTATATATATGTATATATGTATATATATGTATATATATATACACATATATCCACATAGCACAACACCTGATACATGGTAAGAACTCTGTAAGTATTAGTTATCAGCATCATTATTATTATTATTAATGTGGCAGATAGTGATACTTTCCTACCCAATCCTCATTCTTACCTTCATTCTCAGTAATAGAATCCTGCTTTTTACCTGAGGGAATGACGTGCCGAGATAAAAATGACACTTTCAGCCTGCCTGATGGTTAATAGTGGCTCAGTTCTCACCATTGCAGATGGCTTCTGAGGGTTTTTTGGTAGAGGAAGATAATCTCATATTTTGTTTGGGGAAGTCACGTATTCAGCCCAAAGTGCGTGCTCTCGATCTCTTGTAGCTGAAGGTGGCCATGCAACCCCATTCTGTTGATGAGGACACATCACGTTTCTCCTGGGTATTTGAAACAAATTTGGCCTTTCTAATATGGGCACCATGTTTTTTGCCCATTATTTCAAACTTATCTCTGCTCAAGACGTGTCAAAGCCTGGGTTCCTCGGGCAGCAGACCCTCAGAAGAGAGTGGCATGCGAAATATTCTTAGGAGCTCTCATCGTATCAAAACTTACAAAAGGGAAGGCAGAGAACTGGGTGGAGGAGGATGGGTCGTGTCAAGGTAATGTTGACAGAAGACTCAGACGAATCAACAAGGAGCAGCAAAGACAAGACGACCACTCAGGACCATCCCACGTGGCACAAAAGGTCTCTGCTCTGTGTTGGGCAGCAGCTGGGTGACCGCCACCCCAGAGACGGGGCACGACTCTGAGCTGAGGCCAGCCCTGAAGGGGGATGCCAGATGACGGCTACTAGCCACACTCCCGACCTCCACTCCCAAAGGGCGAGCTGAGCAGGGCTCCACAACACCCAAAACCGTAGGAATACGAGGGGCAGCAGCCATCTTGAGGGGATGAGGCAGAGAAAGGAGGATGAAAACCCTACATGGAACAGAAGACAGAAGGGTCTTACGACCTTGATAACATTGTGGGGTCATTTCACCAACTTCAGATGGACTTTCTCTAGCCTTATTATATCTTAAAAATAGCTTCCTATTTGCTTAAACTACCATACACGTAACTCTGATACACTCGTTTTCTCATTTGCCAAAGATACATGTGTAACAACCAAGATAAAATTATGAATGCATTTTCCATTGCTCTAATTTATTTTCCAAGGTCCGTCCTACATCTTCCCCCTTGCAGGTAATAGTTTCTTTCTTTTTTTTTTTTTATTTAAAAATTTTTGTTTAATGCTTATTTATTTTTAGAGAGAAAGAGACACAGGGTGTGAGCAGGGGAGGGGCAGAGAGAGAGGGAGACACAGAATCCAAGGCAGGTTCCAGGTTCTGAGCTGTCAGCACAGAGCCCGACGCGGGGCTCGAACTCATACGAACCGCGAGATCATGACCTGAGCCAAAGTTGGATGCTTAACTGACTGAGCCACCCAGACGTCCCTGTTTTTTCAATTTGTTTTAAAAGTTTATTTTAAGAGAGAGAACAAGCACGAGTTGGGGAAGGGAAAGAGAGAATCCCAAGCAGGCTCTGCACCGTCGTGTGGAGCCCGATGTGGGGCTTGAACCCATGAACCGTGAGATCATGACCTGAGCCAAAATCAAGAGTCTGATGCTCAAGTGACTGAACCACTAAGCCGCCCCTCTTTTATTTATTTATTTATTTATTCATTCATTCATTCATTCATTCATTCACTCTTTCATTCATTCACTCCTCCAGGAAGCCCACCACCATTCACAGTCAGTGATCTCCTATGGCAGCTGTTCAGCAGCCCTCATGGCATGCTTCATTCATTCAAAAAGACAGCGTATGTTTCCTTTGGCTCTCGTGTTCTGTGCTCAGGCATGTGCAACCTGACTGTTTCACGCGCCTCAACAGGTCTTCCCCAATTCTCCCAACGTCAGCCATTCGAGAATAGCTCTTACACCACACACGGCCTTTGTGTCCTCCTCCGTGTCAATGCCTAGTGATACGCGGCGTATAAAAGTGAGTGATCAGTACTTGCTTAAATGCGCTAGAGCTCTAAAAGCACAATGTGAAATCTACCTGAGCTCTCCGTTAATATGATAAACTCATAAGGTAGCCCGTCTCTTAAAAGAAACAGAATGAAAGGCCTATACAGTAAGACTGCTTAATTTTTTTTGCAGAGAACTTTCATTGAAATGAAAAGGGTATTTCTCCTCTCCCAAAGTAGGCAACACTCGGCCGGAATACTGAGCTTTGTTTTAAATGCCCTTGGAGAACAAAAGGCAAGCGAAAGCAGTGACCTGACATGCTCTGCAAAGAGATCTCATCAATAGTAAATAAGGCACAGACCTCAAGGAGTGGTGGGGAAAGCGCCCTCCTCCTCCATATGCATGGAGACTGCCTGCTCCACGAGGGTCCAAGGACAGAGTGCTTCAGGGACCTTCGGATGGTGTCCTGGGCCCGCCTTTTCTCGACTGCTCCTTTCGGAGCACATTCGAGAGTCACTACATGATTCACCGCACCCACGGAGGCTGAAAAGAAGGGCACACACATTAGGGCAGGGACGGTCCAATGCCAGATGGTGTAGAAGCTTTTGCTGATGACGTCAGCAGCACCAGCAAAACACTAGTGTTCACCCCAAACCTACTTGCTCATTACCGTAGAAAAAGGGTCTGAATCACCCCTTCCACTCTGAGGATTCATGAGGGAGGGAGGCGGTGTGATCTCAGAAAAACAAGGGAGTTTGGAAAGAAGGAAGCAGAAAGGGAGAAAAAGCAAATACAGACTGGCAAGTGTGTTCCAAGAGCAAAGCCCATCAGAGGCAGAAATCAAGCAAAATGGATCAGATGAAGAAATTAAAAAGAGTATGGTAGCTTGTAAAAGTGTCATGGTTTTAAAATTTTAACCTTCCCACTCTTCACATGGAATATTTAGTAAGTAGTGCCTAGGTTAGGGCTCAGGAAGCCTTCCTGAGATATCGGTGTGGTCCAACAGCAGTTAGTGATAAATCTGGGAGGGAACAAATAAAGGAAGGAAATGTTACTTCTCTGGATTCTGCCACTTGATACTAAAACCCTGAACTCCTTGCGCCAAAAAAAAAAAAAAAAAAAAAAATACAGAAAGAGTTTTGTATATGTATGTGAAAAGCCTGATGCCATTTGGCATAATATATGTGACGTGTGGGAAGAAAATAACTAGCAACCTAGATATTCTACATGCAAAACACCCCTCAAAAAGAAAGATACATACTGTTACTTCCACTGATTGTTCATTGGCTAATTCAGACCTGCTTTCATCCTGGGGGCTGGGAAGTGGGGTGGGGGGGATGGTAACATCCACAACAAAGCGCTTGTACCCAGAATATAAACTCCAAAAGTAAGAAACCAAACAATCCAATTAGAAAATGGGTGTTAAGACTGGGAGAGCCACGTCATCAAAGAGAATGAATGGATGGCAAGTATACACAGGAAAGTTTCTTTTCAACATCACTGGCCATCAGGGAAATACAAATTAAGGCCACCAAGAGATACTGTCACATACCTACAGAAAGAGCTTACAGACAAAAGAAAAGCAATATTAAGTTTTACTGAGAATGTGGCAAATTGCAATTTACCTGTTTTCAAATTCGCATCCAACGGCATACTACTTCAAAAACAATGTCTGTTTTCTTTTTTATCTCCATTCTTCTGTTCAGCCATTCCATTTTTTGTTTAATTTCAGACGTTGCCTTTTTCAGTTTTAGAATTTCCATGTGTTTATTTTTATAGCTCTTGTTTCTCTGCTAATATTTCTTGTCTTTTCATTCATCGGCAGACTAGTTGACTTGCTAAACACAAAGCTATAACAGCTTTCATTACCCTTTTCCAGAAACTCACATCTGGGTCAATTTCAGGTTCATCTCAGCTGAATGTCTTCACCTTTATTTCCCTGGTTTTTGGTGTGGCAAGCAATTTTGAACTACAACCCACACATGGTGTGACTCTGGACTTTGCTGTTTTCTTGAAAGGCTGTTGATGTTTTGTTAATAGGGCATTCTTGATAGGACTCAAATTGCAAATTCTGTCTCTGGGGATGAAGCTCAAATGTCACTCCAATTCATTCATTTTTACCTATTTTTCTTGTGCATGTGTGTTTCAAGGACCCACCAGAGATCAGGGAGGAATTTACACACAGAGTTTGAGGTCTGTCCTCACTGGCCCCTTCCTTCCTGAGACTCCCTCCTCGCCTTCCATCGTCTTAGCCTCTGCTCTGCCTTCAGTTGACAAGCTGACTGTATGACCATAGTGGGATATTCCCTATAGAAAACATACTATTAGAAAAATCAAATCTGGAATTGTTTTCAATTGTTATATAATCGGGGGGTGGGTAATAACAGCACTGTCTTTTTCCATTTCACGACTTAGGTTGTAATTACAGGAATGTTTGCCTTTCAGTGATTCAGTGAACCATATACTGTTCTCTCATCTATTATCTGTTTGTGTGATACTGTTCACAACAATAAAAATTTGATGCTCAAAGCTGAACAAGTATATCCACTGTTTAGATTTGGCTAAAATGACTAATGCCACTGTTTCAATGGGAGTGAATTTGGGGATAATGAAGATTATATGGGACAGAAATTATGTGTTAATTTAATATCTAAATATATAGTCTTGGGGCACCTGGGTGGCTCAGTTGGTTGAGCATCCGACTCTTGATTTCAGCTCAGGTCATGATCCCAGGGTCATGGGATCTAGCTCTGAGTGGGGCTCCGTGCTGAGTGTGGAACCTGCTTGGGATTCTCTCTCTCCCTCCCTCTCTCTCTCTCTCCCTCTGCCTCTGACACTCCCCCTCTCTAAAAAAAAAGACTATATACATATATATATATATATATATATATATATATATTTAGTCTTATTATATGGTTGATTATAATTATTTGCCTGTGTTTATTATATTGAGAGTCCTCATGAGGGAAAACAGTTATGTTTATCTTCTTTACCGTCTCTTAGCCCACTTATTCATTGTTCTGTCAATAATCAGATATTTATTGTTTATTTATTGAGTTGGTACCGTTCTTGGCATGGGAGGTACAAAGGTAAATAATGGAGGCAAAAATAATGACCTCATACAGATTGCATGGAAGTGGACCATGACAAAAATTTTTAATCAATATATAATGTCAGGGAATTGTTGTGCAATAAATAAATCAGATTAAAATGATATAGAGAGTTGAAGAGTGTGATAATTTTTGTTGGATAATCAGAGAAGATCTTTCAACAGTTGATTCTTGAGTTGAGATCAATATAAAGTGAGGCATAGGGGAGCCCGGATGGCTGAGTCGGTTAAGCATCTGACTTCAGCTCAGGTCATGATCTCACAATCCGTGAGTTCAAGCCCTGCATCGGGCTCAGTGCTGACAGCTCAGAGCCTGGAGCCTGCTTCAGATTCTGTGTCTCCCTCTCTCTCTCTGACCCTCCCCTGCTTGCACTCTGTCTCTCTCTGTCTCTCTCTCAAAAATAACATTAAAAATAAATTAATTAATTGATTAATTTAAATAAATAGTGAGGCACTAAGGCAAAAGAATGTTCTAAGTTTGGGGAACAAGAACTACAAAGGCCCTGAGGCAGGCATGTACTTCACAAGTTGCAAGAAGAGTATGGGTCAGTGTGCTTGTAACACAGTGAATAAGGGAGTATGTGTCAGGAAACAGGGCTAGAGTGTGTTAATCCTTGTATATCAGGGTGTGGCATTTTATTCTCAGTTTCATGAAAATCCATTGGAAGACTCAGCAGGAAATGACATGATCTGCTTTATATTTTAAAGAAAAGACTGAGGGGGTTGCCTGGGTGGCTCAGTCAGTTAAGCATCCAACTTCAACTCAGGTCATGATCTTGCGGTTTGGGAGTTCAAGCCCCGCATCAGGCTCTGCGCTGACAGCTCAGAGCCTGGAACCTGCTTTGGATTCTGTGTCTCCCTCTCTCTGCCTCTCTCTCTCTCTCTCAAAAATAAATACACATTAAAGCAATCTTAAGAAGAAAGAAAGAAAATACTGGCTATTCTAGTTGCTATGTAGCAGCAGGTGGCAGACTTGAGCAGGGAGGTATTCGGCAGGTAATCACGGAAGCCCAGTTATACGGTAATGGTGGCTTACACTGGGATGGCAGTGCCGGAGATAGTGAGAAGTATGTGGGAACTGGGTAGGTTTTTGAAAACAGACTCAACGGTATTTGTTGACAGAGTAAGTAGATAACTGGCTAGATTAGTATACTCATCAAATGGAGACTGTTGCAGACAAGCACATTGTCTTAGTTAGTTCTACATCGCCCTTACTCCGGGACCCAACCTGATAGAGCTTCCATCATCTCGAGATGGCCAGATGCCATGACAGAGAACAAACAATAATGTTTGCAAATCATCTACTGGTTCTTAAAGCTTCTACCCAGAAGTCACAGTGTCACATTTTCATTGGCCAAAGCAAGTCACAAGGCCATGATAGACTTCAAAGGGCCAAGCAAGTGCTATATTAGCCTATGCCCAGAAGACAGAGATCCAGAAATACTGGAGGAACAGCATTATTGCATGACACACACTGACAGTAGATGTCAGGATGAGGTAAAGTAATTGAAATATTTTGTTTGATGTTTCACTGATTTCGGTATCTCTTCAACCTCAACACCACCAAATGACTGGTTATTTATAACAGGTCTAAAAAAACCCTCCATACTTTCAGATACAGGCAAGGTATTTTCAAAAGAGTGACAAGGACAGAGAGTGAAAACAAGAAAATATTTTAACAGCAGAATCACCATCCATATATGACAAGATACTGAGTGGCATCTTTCCTGTTGTTTTAGAACTGTGGCTAAAACTGAGGGCAAATGGAGCTAAGCACCACATAGTCTAGGTTCAAAAGCTTCCAGAAGTTGGAGTCAGACATTTCACAGATGACTCTGTGACCCATGCAAGAGCAAATGTGGTCCTGCCACTGACCTCCGTCTCCCACCCCCAAGTCAACCCAATGGGAGGACTGAGAAGTCAAGGAGGTTGACACTTCTTTGAGAATGGAGTGCTCCTAAGAAGACCATCATCACACCCTTCTGAGGAGGAAGAAGGAGCCACTGACCCTTTCAACAGCAGGATGGTTCAAAATAATCACTTTTGAAGATCAAGAATGGCTTCAAGAATGAAGGATCAGCATTTTACTCCCTGCTTGCATGGATGGATGGATGGATGGATGCTTACTAGTGAAGAAACTACATTCTCAGTATCTTATGTGGTAGGAATTTTCCAAGGGAAGAGTGAGCATTGACTGACGAAGATCTTTGGGCTTGGACCATCTTTCTGGCACCCTACCAATAGGGCCATCACCCAGACGAGGAACCTCAGAAGATGGGAGCTATCCTACAAGGGTTAGGGAACGGTCAAAGAGGTCACACTTAGGCCAGAATGTTCACATCACAGAACAAGCATGAGGACTTTCTGCAGGGCTTTCAAAAGACCCACCCTTGCAAAACAGCTAGCATTTTGGGTGGTATCTTAGTTTCCTGGGGTTGCCTTAACGAAGTCCCACAAATCGTGTGGCTCAAACAATGGGAATTTATTATCTCACAGTCCTGGAGGCCAGAAGTCCAATGTCAAGCTGTCCACAGGTTGGTGGCTTTGCATGCTATGAGAAAGAATCTGCTCCACACCCCTCTCCTAACTTCTGGTGATTTGTTGGCAAATTTTGTTAAGTCCTTGGCTTGTATATGCATCACTCTAATATCCATCCTCACTTTTACACAGTATTCTCCTGTCTTCACATCATCTTCCTTCTGTGCAGTTCTGCCTCTGTGTCCAAATGTCCCCCTTTTATAAGGACACCAGTCATGTTGCATTAGGGACCACCTAATAATCTTATTTTTAACTTGACTACTTCTCTAAGGGCCTATTTTTAATTAAGGTCACATTATGAGGTGATGAAGGTTAGGACTTCAACAATACATTTGGGGGGGGCACAATTCAACCTGTAACAAAAGGATAAAGCACAGAGGTCCACGTGGACAGTTCCTTACAAGGCCAAGAAGCTGGAAAAACCAACCCAGGGGGGAGCTGGAGGAACGTTTAGTCATTTCCTCTTTCCTCGCCCTTTGCTGCAATATGGCAATATCTAATAGCCGCAGTAGAGGAGAGGAAGAAGAGTATACAGGATGACCCCCTGTGCCCTCTTCAAGACAAATCGGCTCTGCTCTTGGAGAAGAAGGAAAGTTTTATCTTCAGGATGGTGTCCCTCAAGTGAAATCTTTAATGTTTCTATTAAAATAGTATAGTTTTCAAGTTTGGCGTCTGCTTCGAACATAAAGAATTCCTTGATGTGATGATTCACATTTCACTGCTAATTTTAAATTTGATTTTTCACTTTGGTTACAATTAGCTTAATGTCCTTACATGGTTACCAAAAAAAGTATTTAGGCCAATACTGTTAGGATTTTTATCCAAACTCAGTATGAAGTAATTAACTCCCCAAGTTAATTCTCCCTTTGTTTTTAGCTTGACTCTACAGAGACAAAAGGAAATGTAATTCTCTTTGATACTTGAAACAAATTTACTTACCTTGGGTCCTGACAAAGCCTTTGTTAAGATCTGTGATTTTGAAAGATGCCACAAGCCTCTTGACAAGTGTCGGCTGCGTTTATAGCATCCTATCAGATCACACTGAAACTTGAGGTACATTATTGCTATTTTAGAGGAAGAACAGAGATATTCAGATACAATTGATAATTTATTTCCTTGGGAGCCATCTACAATTAATATTCTCTTAGGTAAGTCCCTGCACATCATCCTGATACTTTGAGATTTCCAAGACAAAAAGATAATACATCGAAAAGCCTGGTCTACAAAGGTTCCTTTTTGGCATCATAAACCCTAGAGTCCAAGGTTCAGTTAGTCAACATGAGCTAGAAAGAAAGAAACTTGGGATAAATTCAGAAACTGCAAAGTGGCATCCTGAGCCAATTATGTATTGAATTTCCCTGATTCCAGGAAATTTTGGTGCTTTTTCTTTATAATGTATAGACTCAACAATACGAGTATAAATATACTCCCTTTGGGACCCCGTCCATAGAGAAACATAAATAGAGTCGAAAGTGTTTAACTAGAAATACATTTTAAATAACAATATATACTAATGAGAAATGTTCCATCTGATGCACTCAAAGGTAACTATTTTCACTCAGTGAATTGACTGAAGGCTGCTATTGATGGGTGCTGTGTAATCAACACTATAGTCAGGAACTTCTTCAAACTGTCCAAACTGCAATATTCTCAATGCAATTTAGGCCTCTCACTCATCATCAGTATAAATGGAAAATTAAATGTATTCTTATATATATCACATATTTAAATCAATAACCTTTGGGATGATACACTTGGACTCTATTTAAAATAGCCAGCAAATAACAACAATTTCCTAGGAATAACCATAACAAGTAATTTCCATATTGCTCTGAAGAAATCATAAAACTTTACTGAGGGTCATAAAAGAAAACTTGAATAAATGGAGAAATATATGATAGTCCTGAATATGAAGGCGGAATGTTGCAAAAAATAATGGTTCTTTCTAAATCAGTGTGTGGGTTTAATATGATCCAATTAAAAACTGAGTGGAATATTCTTACGGTAACTCGTAAGTTTATCAGAGTAAATGAATAAGAATATTCAAGGAGGCGTGTCTGGGAGACTTAGTCAGCTAAGCATCCGACCCTTGGTTTCAGCTCAGGTCATGATCTCACAGTTCATGAGTTCGAGCCCCGTGTGAGGCTCTGTGCTGACAGCTCGGAGCCTGGAGCCTGCTTCGGATTCTGTGTCTCCCTCTCTCTCTGCCCCTCCCTCACTCATGCTCTGTCTCTCTCTGTCTCAGAAATAAATAAACATTAAATAATAATAATAATAATAATAATAATATTTTGGCATCACAGATCAGTTAAAAATAAAGACTCCATATATTGCAGAGACGTCAAGTAAATTTTGACAAAAAAGGGGGGAGGAGAGGCTCAAATGAAGTTTCATGTCAATTCTTCACCAAATAAACACAACATGGCCAGTTGAAACATAGGTATGTTAAATATAAAAATAAGTATAATCTTAGTGTTTTAGAAGCTCTATAGCAACATCAGTGTGATTTTCATAAAAATAACAAAGAATCACAAGGGAAAATCAGCATAACTTACGGCACCAAAGACAAAAATATTCTCTTGATCAAAAGGCATCATGAGTTGTTAATTTTAGCCATTCTGACAGGTGTGAGGTGGTATCTCATTGTGGTTTTGATTTGTATTTCCCTGATGATGCATGATGTTGAGCATGTTTTTTCACGTGCCTGTTGGCCATCTGGATGCCTTCTTTGGAAAATTGTCTGTTTATGTCTTTTGCCCATTTCTTCACTGGCTTACTTTGTTTTTGGGCACTGAGTTGGTAAGTTCTTTATAGATTTTGGATACTAACCTTTATCTGATACATCATTTGCAAATATCTTCTCTCATTCTGTTGGTTGCCATATAGTTTTGTTGACTGTTTCCTTTACCGTGCAGAAGCTTTTTATCTTAACGAGGCCCCAAAAGTTCAGTTTTGCTTTTGTTTCCCTTGCCTTCAGAGACATGTCAAGCAAGGAGTTGCTGCAGCCAAGGTCAAAGAGGTTGCTGCCTGTTTTCTCCCAAAGGATTTTGATGGTTTCTGGTATCACGTTGAGGTCTTTCATCCATTTTGAATTTGTTTTTGTGTCTGGTGTAAGAAAGTGGTCCAGGTTCATTGTCTTGCATGTCGCTGTCCAGTTTTCCCAGCACGATTTGTTGAAGAGACTGTCTTTTGTCCATTGGATATTCTTTCCTTCCAAATGTCCATTGAGTGATGAATGGATAAAGAAGATGTGCCATATGTGTGTGTGTGTGTGTGTGTGTGTGTGTCTGTACACACACAATGGAATACTGCTTGGTGATGAAATCTTGCCATTTGCCACAATGTGTGGAACTAGAAGGTATTACGCTAAGCGAAATAAGTCAGAGAAAGACAAATATATGATTTCACTCATATGTGGAATTTAAGAAACACAACAGATGAACATAGGGGAAGGGAAGGAAAAAGAAGATAAAAACAGAGAGAGAGGCAAACCATGAGACATTCTTAAATACAGAGAACAAACTGAGGGTTGTTGGAGGGCTGTTGGGTGGGGGGGATGGGCGAAATGGGGGATGGGCATTAGTAAGGGCACGTGTTGGGATGAGCACTAGGTGTCATATGTAAGTGATGAATCCCTGGGTTCTACTCCTGAAACCAAGACTACACTGTATGGAAACTAACTTGGATTTAAATTTAAAAGGAAAAAAGGCATCATGTAAAATCTGAAAGGCAATGAGCGGCTTTCTGACTTCTGATACATTCTTTGGCCATCAGTCCATCACCGAACCTCTCCCAGTTTCCCCTTACAAACTCTTTGAAGCCACAGAAAGGATAATACCAAAGCCCAAGACTGACAGCCAGCATATTACCAGAATCCTGGAGGATTGCTTACTAGTTTATCTAACTTATGGGACTGAACTGACAAAATGACAGGTAGCTGGCCCTGCAACAAGCCTTTTCTTTGAAAAAGAACAGATTTGGTAGGTAGATGCTCTATCTCCCCCCTCCCCCATGCCTGCGGTTTATTCGGAAGTCCAGAGTTGGCCCCAAGCAGGACACCAGGCCTTGACTGCCCTCCCCAGACTGGTTCCCTGGGCCCCCACCCAGCCCACTCTAATGACCCCCCCAGAGAACCACAGGACATTAAAGAGACACACTGTCAAAGGCCTTTGCGTTCTGTTTAAGGAGGTCTTTGCTATCCTATGATAATTACCAGAATTCACCTTTAAAATAAGTCCATGGATAATAGGAACCACGTTTTCTTTTTTTTTTTTCTTTTAGTATTTATTTTTGAGAGACTGCAAGCAGGGGAGGGGCACAGAGAGGGGGACAGAGTATCCAGAGCGGGCTCTGTGCTGACAGGCTGACAGCAGTGAGCTGGATGCAGGGCTTGGACTCATGAACTGCGAGATCACACGACCTGAGCCACAGTCAGACGCTCAACTGACTGAGCCACCCAGGTGCCCCTAGGAACCACATTTTCAGTGTATAATAACAGAACAATTTGATAGGTACTTCACATCATGAATTAGGACTAAAATTTATCAAGGGGCACCTGGGTGGCTCGGTTGGTTAAGTGGCCAACTCTTGATTTTGGCTCAGGTCCTGATCTCACGCTTGGGTTCGTGAGATGGAGCCCCCTGTGTAGATTTGCACTGGCAGCACAGAGCCTGCTTGGGATTCTCTCTCCCTCTCTCTCTATGCCTCTGTACTTGATCACATGCGTATGCTCTCTTCCTCAAAATAAGAAAATTAGAAAAAAAAGGGACTAAAATTTATCAAGATCCTGCCTAAATATTTTTTAATAATTTTGATAATGGAAAAAATAGGACGTTTTGTTTATATTTTGAGACAAAATTATAATGACAGCAATTATATGATAATTATGGAACAGTTCTGAGACCAGTGTCCCCTAATGTCACCCTTGGATCCCTTTACCTACTTCTCCCTACTCCTACCCCACCCTTGATCCCTGCTAACCTCTGGCAATCACTAATGTATTCCTATTTTTTTTTTCATTTCAGGAATGTTATGTAAATGCAATCATACAGTTAAGCGTATCATGAGTTTTTCCTTTTTACTGGGCTAGAGGGACAAAAGGCCCACCTTTGAGAAACACTGCATTAGGAAATATTCAATTCCATGATGTTTTGTAGTTTTCCTCTGTAACTCCTATAAGTAATTGGAATTTTCAATTCTTCCACTACAAGGACCCATTCATACTACTTGAAAAGGTTAAAGAGTTGATGGAATTTGTTCAGTCCAACAGAATGGCTGTAGACATACCTGTGGAAATGCTGATAATTATTTCCCAAACAGGCAAACCACCATGATGATTACAGAGAGAAACAAATTCCATGCCACTTAAAAAAATATTTTTTTAATGTTTATTTATTTTTGAGAGAGAGACAGAGACCGAGCATGAGCGGGGGAGGGGCAGAGACACAGGGAGTCACAGAATCCGAAGCAGGCTCCAGGCCCCGAGCTGCCAACATAGAGCCCGACGCGGGGCTTGAACCCAAGAACTGTGAGATCATGACCTGAGCCGAAGTTGGACACTTAGCTGAGTGAGCCACCCAGGAGCCCCTCCATGCCACTTTTTAAGTGTTGTCTGTCTAGCTGCTTCTAACACTTGAATTTCTGAGAAAAGCAGGGTAGCACCTGAAGCAACAATGCTATTACCCATTCTAGATGAATACTAGATGCTATTCTGCTGATGTTTTGCTTGGATACAGCCGAAACTATGGTGCCTAGAATTTCTAGGAAACTGTTCTGTAAATCCTGCATGGTTGACAGGGAGTGAATTGAGTCACGGGTAATCCAGTCACCTTGTCTGTTGCTAAACACTGAGTCTGGACAAAGTTTTCCTCGTACACACGTGAGTTAAGAGAAAGAAATAGTAAAACAGAGTAAATAAATATCACTCCAATCCCTCCAGGAAGAAAACCCTTAATATATTAATAGAAACAAATTAAATCCAAGATTTTCAGAAATATCTAAGAATAAGTTTTCCACTAATAAAAGGAATTTAGCATATATACTGTCTAATCCCAACCAAAAAAAAAGGAAAATTGTTTTTTAAAGGTAAAAACATCAAATTTTCATTGGTAATCAAAGAAATGATGTAAGGTAAACACAACAACATTATACTTTATCAAACTGTCAGTTTATTTTATGGTATTAAATGCAGAGTTTTCAGTAGTATAGATAAATGTTTTAAGTGCTAATGATGAAAATTAAAAAATGCCCTAGTTAGTGGGAAATTATCTGACATATACAAAGAGCCTTATGCATGATTATACCTTTGGCCAGTAATGTCACTTTTTTAACTCTGTCCTAAGACAATAATCAAAGAAATACAAAGGGCATCATGTATAATATTTTCCATAGTTACCTTATTTATATTATCAATAAATCATAAAAAATATAAATTTTCAAATATATGAATATTTAATGTAACTTTTGTGCATTCATATCAAGAAATATTATGTGGTCATTAAATGCCAAATTTTAAATAACATTTTATGAATTGGCATAATGTATATAACACAATGCATTCTCATAAAAATCAGGATAAAACCTTTAGTACAATCCCAATTTCAAAATGGATTTACATGTAAAGCAATTTTATGGGGGCCCCTGGGCGGCTCAATAGTTTGAGTGTCCAACTTCAGCTCAGGTCACGATCTCATGGCTCATGGGTTCGAGCCCTGTGTTGGGCTCTGTGCTGACAGCTCAGAGCCTGGAACCTGCTTCAGATTCTGTGTCTCCCTCTCTCTCTGCCCCTCCCTTGCTAGCGCTCTATCTCTCTCTCTCTCCCAAAAATAAATAAACGTTAAAAAATAAGAAATTTTATGTATATTCATAACTATAGTGCTATTTCCAATGATAAAACATGAAAAAAATTGCTAAGTTTCCAGCACAAAGGTCTGTACTAGAGGATAGCCATAGCATGTAACATTATGTATGTACTAAAAATCATGTTAAAAAATTAATGAATTGACAAGTTGCTCATAATATAATAAGTGGGAAAAGTCAGCATAATAAATTGCATATAGAGTATGTTTCTTGTAACACAAAATAAACATAAATGCGTATGTGCATTTTACTGGAGAAATAAGTACACAGAATAAATACTAAGGAAATATAACGAATGGCCAACAACGATCTTTGCTCAGTGGTTAGATTAATTTCATGTGCCTTTTTTTTTATGTTTTGCATAGTTTCGTTTGGTGTTTTTAAAATTTTTACAGTGAGCATGAATTAGCTTAATGACCAGGAGAATAAACTGAATATACTACCTGTGTGTGCTTATGGAGTATGTATGTGTGTGTTCTCTAGAATATATATTTGTATATACACACATAGATTTTATTCAGATTCATCTCTATCCATCTATGTATATATCTATTAGCTACAGAAGAGGAACACATGTACACACACATTATATTGGTTATTCTAGAGACCATATTCGTGGTCATTTTTTTTTCCTTGGTTATGAAATTGCTATGTATTTCTCTATGATGCTAAGTAAAAGCTCTTGAGTTTTTTTCTTCCGTGTTCTTTTTAAAGGAAACCACTTTGTGTTCCAAGAATGTTAAAAGAATTTTTCAATTATATCTAAAGTACAAACAGTTGTAGAAGGACCACTGGGTAATTAATAACAACATGGACACAGGCATGCACTGAACTCTAATTAATTTATTCTGTAACGTGACTTGAAATGGGTGGCTAATTTTAGCTACATTAGATGCATGTTGTATCATATTTTCTTTCTGCATTTGCAATTTAAACCAAAAGACTTTGTCGGGAGGCATTGTTTTCATTAATTCAAGAATAAAGGCTCTGTATTTGTCTTCCTACCAGCTGAAATGAGGTAAAGACAGTAGGAGACCAATTAGCAAAGCGCACATATTGAGTAAGTCCAAAGTAAAGGAATGGACGGGAGTCCAAATGAAGAGACTTTCTACTCTTACATGGCCATCGCAACAGATTTAATGCCGTGTCATGTGCACACTTCTTCTCATGAGTCACCAGTTAAGAGTTTGATCCTGGATTTGGTTGTAGAAAATGAGTATAAGTAGCATCACTTGCGCATGTGTTAAAATGAGACACAATGGTCTTATTCAACAGATATTGGCATCCCCAATTCTAACACAGTAGACAAGGCTGATAAAAAGGATTTGGGCAAACATGGCCACTCTCTCCTTTATGCTTCAGTTTACTTGAAATGATTATGAAGACTTGTATTGATGCTGAATATTCCAAAATTATGAAATCACTCTGAGTTTTCTTTCTTAAAGAACAAATGAAGAGTTTGTTTAGGAGTAAAAAGGGTGAGACAAATTGTAATCTTGGGGTCTGGGTATGAAAGCTGCCTTTCACAATTTTCCTTCATGACATAAAAACACATTTGATTTATTATTGAGTGTGAAGGACATTCACTCATTCACTTCACCCAAGGTTTTTCAGCCTTTGTTGGGGTGCTGTCCCGCATGCATCGTAAGTTCTCCGGCAGCATCTCTGGCCTCTCCCCACCACATTCCAGGATCAGGCCTGGTTTTAACAACCAAAAGGGGCTTCAGATGTTGCCAAATGTTTCCTAAAGGATAAAAATCTCTACCAGTCAAAAACTCCTGCATTAATTCATCAGTCAATTCTTAAACATTTGGAGATCTTACTTTTTAAAATTTTTTAATGTTTAGTTTTGAAAGAGAGAGAGAGAGAGAGAGAGAGCATGAGCAGGGAGGCACAGAGAGAGGGGGAGACACAGAATCCAAAGCAGGCTCCAGGCTCTGAGCTGTCCGCAGAGCCCAATGCGGGGCTCGAACCCACAAACCGTGAGATCATGACCTGAGCCAAAGTGAGACACTTAACTGACTGAGCCACCCAGGTGCCCCTAGATCTTACTTTGTGTGTAACACCGTGCTGAGTACAGAGACAGACCTAAATAAAATGCAGTCTTGGGGCACGTGGGTGGCTCAGTTGGTTGAGCATCTGACTTTGACTCAGGTCATGATCTCGCAGTTCAGGAATTTAAGCCCCACATCGGCCTCACTGCTGTCAGTGAGGAGCCGGCTTTAGACCCTCTGTCCTCCACTCTCTGCCCCTCACCCACTCACACTCTCTCACAAATAAATAAACATTTAAAAAAATGCAGTCTTGGCTTCAAGGAGCTCAATTTCAACACACGAACAGACAATCAAAGAATGGGTGGTGTGTAAGTGTATATGTGTAAGTATATACATGCGAGATGTGTAAGTATATGTGATGTGTGGGTATATACACTGTTCACCTCACCTAAACAATCAAAGAAAGTTTCCTAGAGAGAGAAATGCAAGTTTTTGAGTTCTGAAGAATGAGTAATAGTGAGCCAGGTTAGGAAAGTATACAAATTTATATATAAATTATACAAATTACATATTTAGGATCTACTGGGTGAGCGGTCGGAGGTCCAAATGTCAGATTGTGGTTGTAGTACGTAATGGAAACACTCTGGTTCCTGTCATCCAGTCACCTCCGAGCTTTTTCTCAAGCAGAAGGGATGTGGGAGAATGTTTTATAGTTCAGGTTCTGAGTCACATCTTCATCACAAGAGAGCAGAGGTTGTTTATAATAGGATATTATACATTAATATACATAATTAGATCAAAGATGTGCCTTAAACATCAGATCAGAAAACAATTCACCTTTAGGATTTATCAGATATAAACTTGAGTTGACAGAGGCCAGCAGGCCAAGAAGATTCCTGGAATTTGGGTCATAGTTAGTTACAAGGGAACAACAAAAAATGTTCATGACGTAGTCAGGACCAGGGGGAGAGCTGAGTGTCTAGTGTCGAGGTGTGATCTTCCTCAGCACTTTCCTTTCTTATTAATCTCACACCAGTCAAATAAAACTCTTTGGTTCCACTAAAAGTTAGAAAAAAAATTCCTGGGTGGTCCATAAAAAGTAGATTTCACCTACCATGAAATCATAGGGAGACAGATACATGATGAAGTTAGTGAAGATTAAGCTTCAGGACACCTTGTATTTATGGGCCCCTCCTAAGAATCTGGGGGCGGGGTGATGGGGTCCTAGAAAAGCACCCTCATAATCACATCTTTTGTAAAATTTGTAGAAATAATTTAGCTCTTTTAACTAAAATCCATGAAGATTCCCATCATTTTCTATTCCGACTTCCCTTCATCACGTCTACACTTGTGTAGGGTATACCTGAAGTCGCTTTCTCTTGCGGACCCCCATGTAAGTGAAAGTGTACCCAGGAATGCGCTTGGTTTGGTTTTAGGGGGAGACATTCGTTTGGTGTGCGGCCACTCCCACCAGTGGTTATAGCATCGCTAAGTCTAAGTCCATGAATGGCTTTCAGGAACATCCCTTCCCAAAACTGTGTCGTCCCATGTGGTACAGAGGTACCATGTTTACAGTACCCCCCCCCCCACACACACTTTGGGTAGTGGAGAAGAAACAAAGCTGACAATATAGGGGACCAAGTGGCAAATCATGTCAAACCCCCTCTCCAATTTCTTCAGATCCCATCGTGCCACTTTGTGCATCTCTTCTCTTTGGTGTGGAGAGCCAGAGTTGCCTGGTCTAAAAATTCAACCAATTTCTGACTGGCCTGGGTAGGGGGAGGAGCACCCAGATCCCTAGGTTTCTGGGCAGGAAACCTGTGAGGTCAGGGCATGTATCTTCTGGGGACTCTGCCTGAAATCCACACATTCTTGGCCTCCTCCTCTTTCCTGGAGGTAATACCTTCTTTAAATCCCTTACAGGAAAACCCTAATCTTGAGGTCTGTTTCCAAGAAACCCAATCTGATACAAGCCAAAACTATTCGGGATGTTTGTAACATTTATCAGCTTTTTACAATTCTAACTCAAGGTTATCTATTTTATTACTATAAATAAACATTTGTTCCTATGCCTAAATTTGTCATGTTGTGCTCTTTTTCTTAAAGAAGGACACTCAAACTGTGTAAGGTTCAGATCCCACAAAGCCAGGACCTTCTCTGTGTGGGTTAGAATAGGACTAGAGTGTTATCCATACAGGGTGGAGTCAAGGAGAAAGTGAAATATCAGTCTTTGCAGACATGGTATGAAGGGACATGTGTACTCTCCTCATTAGAAAGCCCAGAGAAACAGTCCTTGGAAGTCCCTGATCAAAATCCATATAACTGATGACACTTAATGTACATCATTAAGTTATCTGAATATTTGGCCATTTATTTAACTAGCCATACTCAAGAAGAAACCAAGGAACACTTGGATTATAGAAAGTCAAATCCAGAAGCGAACAGTGGTAACAACAGTTCGATATCAGAAGAATAAAGGTAATTAGGTCTCACCACTCTTAAATGTAACGATTTCATACAATCTATGCACTCTATTTTCCTAGAAGTACCAAAGTTCTGCTAATAAGTTTAATAATTAAAATTCCACAGCATCTGAATTAGATACAAAAGATATTCTGCTTTGAATATCATCTTCTACACTGAACAATGTTAATGTTTTATTTATAATGTTTTACTTAGGATATTACTATACACTTAAGATTCAGTGAGTTACTTAACCTGCTTAATGCCCACAAAAAACTTCCTCTTTTATCTGTGTTTTAGAGAATTGTTTATGAATTATGTGATCCTTGAAAGATTTTTAAATGCAACTATAAAATCATGTGGTCCTGGAGAATAGCCGAAGCCTGATAATTTGAGTATCTTCCATAAATGTCCATTAAGTTTGCGAATATTTTGAGTTATTTCTTTTAGTACTAGGGATAAGTCATTTAAGAAAAATAATCTTTTTGTTGATGTTTTTACATTTCTTATAGAAAGATTTACAGATATTTAATCACAATTTTATACTGTACTAAATCGATTTGTCACATATTTTAAAATTATCATACCCATCTTAGCATACCTAAACATTTGTTTTCACTTTTATCTCTCTTTCTCATGTACTGAATATTTTTTTTAATATATGAACCTCATCACTAGTTTCTCATTTTAAATGTCAATGTTATTTCTTCAGGATTCTCTTGGCATTTTTATTCTGAGTCTATTCATTGTAATTGTTACTTGTATAGAAATACACATGCTTAAGGGCATACATTTTCCTGTGACCACAATTTTTACTATACTCAACATGTTAATATACATACTGTTTTCATGAACATTACTTTCCTAAGAGTTGATAATTATGTCAGAAATTTACTCTTGAACCCAGAAACTGTTGAGAACAATGTTTTCTTTTCCTTTTTGGTTGGATATATTGTTTACATAATTACTCTCTACCTAATTTATATTGCATTAGACTAGTAAAGGCGGCCTAAAGAGAACTTATTTTGTGCACCTATAGAAGTTTCCTTTGAATCTATATTATGAAAAGTTTATTTTTTTTGTTTTGTTTTTGTTTTTTTTTTTTACTATCCAAGGATTCTTACAAAGGATGGAGTGGAAATTTGGTATTATTCTCGAAATTATCCTTGTTTGTTACATTTTTTTCAAATGACTTACAAATTCATTTATTGTCTACTGGATCTTTCAAGTGGTTTAGGAAAGCCTTTCTTCTGCTTTTTTACTCCGTAATTCCTATCAGCTCTGATTTTTTAATAAAACATTTCAATGTATTTTGTCACTCTTGAATTCATCCTCTTACAACTCATTTTTCCTTCCTTTGTTTTCTCTTTTTGTTTTTTAGCTTCTTATTTATTTCCTACTTCATTGACTTGATGTTTTCTGACACCTCACCTAGACTTACGTGCTCATTGCAGTCTCAAGTTTTGATCCTCATGTAGTGCAATGTCCTTGTTAATCCTTATAGACGTAGATTAGAATTTATGAATAATTTTCTGTCGCAATCCCAAAAAAATGCCACCAGGTCTTTTTCTGGAGAAAGTTACAAACTGATTCTGTCATTTACAGGGAAAAGAAAGGATCAAAATTATTCAACATGATTCTGGAAAGCTATACCAAAGCAAGAGAATTTATGCTACCATATCAACAGATTTACTCCAGAGCTATAGTCATTAAGAAAGTGTGGCAGCTTAAGAACAGACAAATGAAACAAGGAAATAGAGAATCCAGAAGAAGACACATACCTGTATGGACAAAAGTAACAGAGTAAAGAAGCTTTTGATTTTCTTTTAAATAAGTCAACATGGGAAAACGAGACTTTTTTTTTTTTTTGGAAATACAAGTGTATCTAGCTTCTTTTTTTTCTTCTAATATAGATACTATTACAGATATAAATGTGAAAGGATTACAGATATAAATGTGAAAGGCAAAATCAAGAAGTTTGCCAGAAGATAGCCAGGGGTAAATATCTTCATGAACTTAAAGAGAACATAAAAAAGTATTTGCCATAACTAAAAGCTCCAATCAAAAGCTATAGGGTATCAGAATGGATAAAAAACAAGATCCACTTATAGGCTGCCTATAAGAGACTCATTTTAGACCTAAAGACACCTGCAGACTGAAAGTAAGGGGCTGGAGAACATTCTATCATGCTAATAGACATCAAAAGAAAGCTGGAATAGCCATACTTCTATCAGACAAAGTAGATTTTAAAACAAAGACTGTAATAAGAGATGAAGAAGAGCATTATATCATCATTAAGGGGTCTATTCATCAAGAAGATCTAACAGTTGCAGGGGCATGTGGATGGCTCAGTCGGGTAAGTGTCTAACTCTTGGTTTCAGCTGAGGTCATGATCTCACGGCTTATGAGTTTAAGCCCAATGTTGGACTCTGCATGGCTGGGGCAGAGCCTGCTTGGGATGCTCTCTCTCTGCCCCTCCTCTGTTCTCTATGTCAAAATAAATAAACTTAAAAAAAAAAGATCTAACAATTGTAAATATTTATGCCCCAAACATGAAAACACCCAAACATATAAATTGATTAATAACAAATGTAAAGAAACTCATTGATACTAATACAATACTAGTAGGGGCCTTTAACACCCCACTTACAACAATGAACAGATAATCTAAGCAGAAAATCAACAAGGAAACAATGGTTTTGAATAACACACTGGACCAGATGGACCTAACAGATATATTCAGAACATTTCATCCTAAAGCAGCAGAATACACATTCTTTTTGAGTGCACATGGAACATTCTCCTGAACAGATCACATACTGGGTCACAAATCAGCCCTCAACAAGTACAAAAAGGCTGAGATCACAGCATACATATTTTCAGATCATAAACACATGAAACTTGAAGTCAACAACAAAAAAAAATTTAATTTTTACTAAATTTTTTACTAAAGAAAGAATGGATTAACCAGGAAATTAAAGAAGAAGTAAAAAATACAAGGAAGCAAATAAAAATGAAAACATGACAGTCTAAAACCTTTGGGATGCAGCAAAGGCAGTTCTAAGAGGGAAGTATATTGCATTTCAGGCCAATCTCAAGAGGCAAGAAAGGTCCCGAGTACACAACCTAACTACACCTAAAGCAGCTAGACAAGGAACATCAAATAAAGCCTAAAACTAGCAGAAGGAGGGAAATAATAAACATTAGAGCAGAAATAAATGATATAGAAGAAAACACACACACACACACACACACACACGCACGCACACACACACGCACGCACACACACCAGAACAGATCAACCAAACTAAGAGCTGGTTCTTTGAAAGAATTACAAACCCCTAGCCAGACTTATTAAAAATAAAAGAGAAATGATTCAAATGTATAAAATCACAAATTAAAGAGGAGAGATCATAACCAACACTACAGAAATACAAACAATTATAAGAGAATACTATGAAAAGTTATATGCCAACAAACTTGGGAATCTGGAAGAAATGGACAAATTCCTAGAAACTCACAAACTACCAAAACGGAAACAGAAAGAAATAGAAAATTTGATCAGACCCATAACCAGGAAAGAAATTGAATCAGTTATCAAAAATCTCCCAACAAATGAGAGCTCTGGGACAGATGGCTTCCCAGGGCAATTCTACCAAACATTCAAAGAAGAGTTAATACCTATTCTTCTCAAACTGTTCCAAAAAAATAGAAATGGAAGGAAAACTTCCTAATGCATTCTACAGAGCCAGCATTACTAGACAAAATCCCACTAAAAAGGGGAATTATAGACCAATTTCCCTGATGAACCTGGATGCAAAAATTCTCAACATTAGCAAATTGAATTCAATAGTACATCAAAATAATTATTCACCATGATCAAGTGGGATTTATTCCTGGATTGCAGTGCTGGTTCAATATTTACAAATCAATCAATGTGATACACCACATTAATAAAAGAAAGGATAAGAACCATCTGATCTTGTCAATAGATGCAGAAAAAAACATTTTGACAAAATATAGCATCCATTCTTGATAAAAGCCCTCAACAAAGTAGGGATATATGGAATATATCTCAACATCATTAAGGCCATATAGGAAAGACCCACAGCTAATATCATCCCCAATGGAAAAACTGACAGCCTTTTCCCTACGGTCAGGAACAAGACAAGGATGTCCATTTACACCATTACTATTTAACATAGTAGTGGAAGCCTTAGTCTTAACAATCAGACAATAAAAAGAAATAAAAGGCATCCAAATTGGCAAAGAAGAAGTCAAACTTTCACTATTTGCAGATGACATAACACTATATGGATAAAACCCAAAAGACACCACCAAAAATTGCTAGAACTATACAAGAATTCAGCAGTCACAGGATACAAAATCAGTGAGCACATATCTATTGCATTTCTATACACCAATAAAGAAGCAGCGGAAAAAGAAATTAAGGAATTGATCCCATTTGCAAATGTATCAAAACCAAGAAGATACTTAGGAAAGACCTATACTCTGGAAACTATAGAACACTTATGAGAGAAATTGAAAAGGACACAAAGAATGGGAAAAACATCCTGTGCTCGTGGACTGGAAGAAAAAATATTGGTAACATGTCTATACTATCCAAAGCAATCTACACATTTAAAACAAATGTTTTAATCTAAATACCTATCAAAATACTACCAGTATTTTTTGCAGAGCTACAAAAAATAATTGTAAAACTTATATGGAAGCACAAAAGACCCCGAGAAGCCAAAACAATTCTGAAAAACAAAACTGGATGCATCATGATTCCGTATTTCAAGCTATATTACAAAGCTGTAGTTATCAAGACAGTGTGGTACTGGCACAAAAGCAGACAAAGATCAGTGGGATAGAAAAGAAAGCCCAGAAATGGACCCACAACTATATGGTCAACTCATCTTTGACAAAGCAGTAAAGAATATCCAATGGGGCAAACACAGTCTCTTCAACAAATGGTGTTGGGAAAACTGGATGATAACATGCAGAAGAATAAAACTGGACCACTTTCTTATACCATACACAAAAATAAATTCAAAATGGATGAAAGACCTAAACGTGAGACAGGAAATCATCAAAATCCTAGAGGAGAACACAGGCAGAAACCTCTTTGACCTCAGCCAGAGCAGCTCTTACTAGACACATTGCCAAAGGCAAGGGAAACTAAAGCAGACATGGACTATTGGGACTTCGTCAAGATAAAAAACTGCTGCACAGGGAGGGAAACAATTAACAAAACTAAAACACAGCCTACAGAATGGGAGAAGGTATTTGCAAATGACATATCAGATAAAGGGTTAGTATCCAAAATCTATAAAGAACTCATCAACCTCAACATCCCACAAAGCAAATAAGCCAGTTAAGAAATGTGCAGAAGACATGAATAGACACTTTCCAAAGAAGACATCCAGATGGCTAACGGACACATGAAAAGATGTTCAACGTCACTCATAATCAGGGAAATACAAATCAAAACCACAATGAGATAGCACCTCACACCTGTCAGAATGGCTAAAATTCACAACACAAGAAACAACAGGTGTTGGTGAGGATGCGGAGAAAGGGGAACTCTCTTGCACTGTTGGTGAGAATGCCAACTGGTACAGCCACTCTGGAGAACAGTATGGAGGTTCCTCAAGAATCTAAAAATAGAACTACCCTAAGACCCAGAAATTGCACCATTAGGTATTTACCCAAAGGATATAAAATACAGATTCCAAGGGGTACATGCACCTCAATGTTTATAGCAGCATTATCAACAATAGCCAAGCTCTGGAGAGAGCCCAAATATCTATAGACTGATGAATGGATAAAGAAGATATTGTGTGTGTATGTATGTATATGTATAAATATGTATATGTGTGTATATGTATATGTGTGTATGTATGTATGTATACATATGTGTATGTATATACATATGTACACATATACATATATATACATACACATAAATATAATGGAGTATTTATTACTCAACCCATCAACAAGAATGAAATCTTGTCATTTGCAATGACATGGATGGAACTAGAGAGTATTATGCAAAATTAGTCAGAGAAAGACAAATATCATATGACTTCACTCATATGAGGACTTTAAGACACAGAACAGATGAACTCAAGGGAAGGGAAGCAAAAAGAATATAAAAACAGGGCGGACAAAACATAAGAGACTCTTAAATATGGAGAACAAACAGAGGGTTACTGGAAGGGTTGTGGGAAGGGGAATGGGCTAAATGGGTAAGGGGCATTAAGAAATCTCCTGAAATCATTGTTGCACTATACGCTAATTTGGATGTAAATTTAAAAAACAAAATTGAAATTAAAAAAAAAAACAACAACAGGAGAGCAACAAGAGAGAAGTATTATCATCTATGTAGAAAGTTCCAAAGAACCCACAAAAACAGTTCATGGCACTAATGAGCAATTATGGAAAGCTTTTATTTTTTATTCCCAGGCTTTACTTTTATTTTTATTGTCAGGTGGTCCTTTTGATTTAGTTACACCCCAAAGCTCAACCATTGCTTCTCATCATATAACTACTGCTTTATAGTTAGATATTTTTTTTCTAGAATCAGTCACATGCTGTGCTGAAGCCAGTTATCCTCCTGAAAACATGACATTCTTATATTTAGCCCATACCCTTGGCCTAGACATCCCCCATTCCCCAAGACAAATTCATCTGAGCAATCTCATTATCCTTCACTGTCGCTGGGGCTCAGTCAAAGCCACCCTGATCCAAACTGATTGGGGGTAGCGTCACTTAGGAACTTGCCTTCCAGAAGTTCTATAGGATCATTATGCCATAGTTTCAAATATGAAAGGGAGAAAGAACTTTTGATAAGTCTCACTAGACAAAAATTGTTACAGAGCATTTTCCCTAATCAAAGAGGTTTATTGTGTTAGGATATAGAACTAAGAGAGACTATGTGGAATCCATCTTGCCAATGCAACCACTAATACAGGACTACATAGGAAGAGGTGAGCACGTTTTCTCACCAAAAGCAAGGGAAGTAGGTAGATCGACCAGTAGGTACACAGAAGTTAACAATCTATGGTAGGCTGTGCCATTACATCATCATTCAGGGGCAATGAAATGCAAACAGGACAGCTGTCTTGACTGTTACTGTATAAAAGACGTCACTTAATACCTACTGATCTCGTAAACTTAAATACATTAACAAAGGCATGAAAAACTCCTTTTATAGATACAAGATAGGGAATATAGTCAATAGTGTTGTATGGTGACAGATGGTATTCACTACATTTGGGGCGAGCACAACCTAACATGATAGATTTATTGAATCGCTATGTTGGACACCTGAAACTTATGTAATGTTGTATGGCAACCATACTTCAATAAAAAAAAAAAATCCTCCTTTTGGGGTACCTGGGTGGCTCAGTCCATTAAGCATCCAACTTTGGCTCAGGTCATGATCTCATGGTTCAAGAGTTTGAGCCCCACATCGGGGTCCACACTGGCAGTCCAGAGGCCGCTTGGGATTCTCACCTCCTTCTCTCTCTATGCCCCTCCCCCATTCGCAAGTTTTCTCTCTCTCTCTGTGTCTCAAGATAAATAAAGTTACAAAAACACCACCTCCTTTTATAATTCTTTTATAATTGTACCCAAGTCTTGCCAAAGGAAATATGCCTAATTTTAATTTTTTTTATACACACAAACACACACACGGTACGGGATACACAATGCATATATATGTATATACATGCATATGCATATACACATGTTTGTATACATATGTATACATATGTTTTCAAAGACAAAACAGAAACAAACAGCCAGTGTTAAAACTGTTCAGTTAAATTTAATAAAAGATCTGAAATCCCAGGGTCCTATGGAGTTTAAAGGTTCAAGCACCCCACCCTTGAAGTGTTTCTATTTGTATTAGTAATTCAAGCAAACACAGAGGGCTCTGGCGGGAATAGCCATAAAATGAAGCTCTGTTGTTATCTGACAAGTTATTTCCGGATCTGGTTCCCTCCTTTCTCTTCCTGATCCTAGTTTCTCTAAAGATTCTTCCTGGGACATAACTGCTATTATTTCTTGTGGTAGAATTCTACTTCTCCCCTGAATTAAAAATACAGTAAAACCTTGGATGGTGAGTAACTTGTTCTGTGAGTGTTCTGCGGGATGAGCAAACATTTCTAATAAATTTTAACTTGAAAAAAGAGCGATGTCTGCCAATACGAGTAGTACATGATGGCGAATGTCACATGACCACAACTAAGCCAATGGTTCTTCTCTCTCTCTCTCTCTCTCTCTCTCTCTCTCTCTCTGTCTTTCTCACTGCAGGATTGTGGATGACCATCTCCCATGCTTGGGTGATCAGTCTCAGGCCACGGTGTTTGGCAGAAATCAGTGATTTTTCAGAACATTGGAAGATGCCCACAACTGGCACTGGCGTATTTTTTGTCACTTCCAAGCACCTGTGGACAGTCCTCTGCTCTTCCAGACAAGAGTCAGCCTAGGAATGCTTTGCTTCATTCTAGGTCAGGCTGCCTACAGACCTAGAGACCCTTTCCTCTGCTGCCTTATTGCCAGTCACATTGCATACAGTACATGACAAGAGTTTATTAATACTATACTGTAGACTACATCCGTGCAAGTGTATACAATGGCCCCCATGCAGAAAAAGATTCCAATGAGCCCACAGATAGCAGTAATTCCGTGAAAGTCGTCCTACACACTAACCCTCTTTCTCTCTTGTCTCTCTCACACCAGCCACGAAGGTTTTCAAAGGGAAGCACAGATTTATTTTTCTTTATATTTTGCATTTTCTTTATCATTTTGTATTATATTACAGTATCGGAATCATTTTTATATGAACAGTTTTGGGTTGTGGAACGAATCATCTGAGTTTCCGTTATTTCTTATGGGGAAATTTGCTTTGATATGTAAGTGCTTTGGATTACAAGCGTGATTCCAGAGTGAATTATGCTCGCAAACGAAGGTTTGTGAAATTACACAAACCTTGAAATAAGTAGTGAAATTACATCAAATGCTCTTACACCCAGGAAAAAAATGAATGACCCTATAAGATCTGTTTTACAAAGATGTCAAGAGGGGATACTAAGCGCTTAAAATTGGCCGAGCTTTTGTCTTCACGAGAATCAGCATGTTGCAGTGGCTAAGAGAAGAATCCAGGCAGTGACTTCAGCTTGCCTCCCTGCTCTTTGGGCAACTGGCTGCACTTCTGTAAGCTTCAGTTTCTCCAGTGGAAACATGCAGCCAATAACAGGAACTGTCACCAAAGGCTGCTGTGAGTAATAAGCAAGAGAATATCCATGACCGGCTCAGGGTCTGGCACAAGAAGATTCACTCAGTGTCGGCTGCCCTATTAATATTTTACGCTATCATTGCTATTGTTATTCTTATTTTGCATACGCATCAGTCTCCACGTTTGATTCCATTTGTTCAACTACTCATTGAAGTTTTTAAATACATGTATTTTGAGGGGCACCTGGGTGGCTCAGTCGGTTAAGCGGCCGACTTTGGCTCAGGTCATGATCTCGCGGTTGGGGAGTTCGAGCCCCGTGTCGGGCTCGGTGCCGAAAGTTCAGAGCCTGGAGCCTGCTTCGGATTCTGTGTCTCCGCCTCTCTCTACCCCTCCCCTGCTCACGCTCTGTGTCTCTCTATCTCTCAATAATAAATAAACGTTAAAAAAATTAAAAAAAATATATATATATATATTTTTTGAGTAGCTCCCTTACTCCTCATACTAAAACTATAGTGGCGAATGAGTGTGTTGCTGTATCCCAGCAGACTCTAAGCCAAGGGTGGATGAGGGCCTGGTGAGGCCAAAGACTTGGACACAGTGATGGAGACATAGGTTTATTGGGAGAACCTACGTACAGGGAGTCCAGGAGCAGCCGACTGGCCAAAGCACCTGCTGCTGAGATCTACATGCAGTGAGCTTTTATGGCATAGCAACTGAGCCTAGCAACTATCCATAGCCTCTCTCCCCTGCACAGGCTGCGTTCCAAGGAGATCAGGCCTGCCATCCAGACATTCTTTGTTACAAAAGGAGATGCTCCAGATTGGCCACCCGCAGAGTCCCTGACCTCCAACGCTGAACTACACATTCTCCTACACATTCTGCTTGATGGGAATATAGAGGGAGGGTGGGGTCTGCACATTCTCAAGCTCGTGATTAACAGGGGCATTCACGGCGTGCTTGCACAAACCCGCCTTCGGGAGCGTATCCTATAACAAGACAGTATGGTCTCGGCCCTGATCAGAGTTCTGTGCCTTTGCTAGCCTGTTTACCGTGAGACAGCACAGTCACATAGAGTGGTCAGCACGTTGTTTTGCCTTCCCAGAGAGCCTGAGTACTGAGATCATGCTAGAATAAAAGGGAATGGACTCTGTATCACATGCTAACCATGTTCTGTGCCTGGAGCTTGGTGTTGAGAAGGATGCAGTGTCCGTGGTCAGGCTCACCGGAAAGAGGGCAGCACTCACGACACCCACCACAGGTGCAGGGGGAGAACACATCCGTGACCTCTGATGCCTATTTGCAATGCATTTCATGACTGAACGCATGAATTCCAAAATAAATAAAAGAACTGGTAATTGTATAATTCCAGATTAGCTCTTGGTAGGATTTGTCATTCCATCAAGTTTAGCTTTAAGAAAACAAAATTAGTAGCATGAACCCCAGCTGTTGACATTTTCCCCTGCTTCTTGGCGCCCTATTATCTCAGCTGGTCTAAGCATAGCTCATCAATTACCGTAGTTCTTTAGGCGGCTCTCGGGCCACTTAGGCTGACACTTTGAAATATTAGTGGGGAAATGCTGCAGGTGTGGTGGGTTGGCAGCGACCCAGCACAAGTCTGCATCAGCCCAGAATTTTAAAGAGTTTTGTGCACCATCCCTTATGTTATTAAGCTGTTTCAATTAGAAGCAAAAATGCTATTTCCTTTGGCAGGCACCTTGTTTCATCTATAAAGCCATCACGCTCCCCGTGAAAAAAGAAACCATCGCTTTCTAGGATTCTGTTGTGAATGTGATCATCTCTGCTCCCGCTACCGGGGAGCACAGCAGGAGCTATGGATGACAGGTTGACAGGACACTGCCGTACCCACCAAGGCAGCCCACTCTGCTTTCTCACTTCCCTGGATGCTTCAACTGCTTCCAGCCTCGACCACGCAGCCCAACATGCACCTCTCTGTGGTCACATTTTCCTGCTGAGTGCTTTCGTCTGTGTCACTCTTATTTGCCTTACTAGATTTTGATCATCTCACATACACCTGGGTATTGGGCAAGATGATTAGCTAAGATGAGATAAAAATATTGTGTAATCAAAATCACTTTTCAAACCCTCTTAATATTAGATGATATTAGGGATTTATTATACATGTTAGATGTGATAAGGGAATGGGGTTATGTAGGGAAAATAAAGTACCTTTGTCAGTTCGAAATGCATCCTGGAGAGCTTGTGTGCCAAACGACACGATGTGTAAGATTTGATTTAAAGTAAGGTGGCAAAAACTATAAGTGTGGTGGGTAGATAAACCCACGATTGAAAAATACTGATAATGACTGAAGCTGGGTAATGGATATGAGGGGATTTATTATCCTATTCTATCTTTGTATGTATTGGAAATTGTTTTTTATATTCAGAATGTAAAAAAACACTTCAAGTGGCCTATTAAGGACACACACACACACACACACACACACACACACACACACACACCCAATTTAATATGCACATGCTTACATTTGAGAAGAGTAAACAACATGAAAACTTTATGCAGAATTTGTTCAAAACCATTTAGACCTTTAGAAACTCTCAAAGTTCATGCTGGTGAATCCAGTCTAGTGGTTGATTCTGTTGCATTCCTATCTGCCATTACATTTTACTCCATGCGATGGTTAACTTTACGTGTCAACTTGATGGGGCCACAGGGTGCTCAGATATTTGATCAAACATAACTGTGGGGGGGGTGGGTGGGAGAGGGTGTTTCTGCATGAGACTGACATTTGAAATTGGGAGACTGAGTAAAGCGGCTTGCCCAATCAACCAACATCTGACTGCAACCACATGAGAGTCCCCAGGCCTACCTGAGCTCAATCGACCCCCAGATTTGTGAGCAAAATAAATGATTACTACTGTTTTTAACCCACTGTTTGGTGGTAGAAACCAAACTACCCACTGTTTGTTGTGCAGAAATAGATAAGCAGAACACAAAGGAAGACAATGCATTTCAAGGTCACATCAGTGAGGCAGAGGCCAACTTGAAGAGAAGATGCATTTTACACACCCACTCACTTTTGGTTGGGGATTATGCTTCGGCATAATGTTACTGCTAACTGGTGTTTCCTAACGTCTGACTCTATTAGGGACATCTCTGATTAAGATTCTACAAGCTCAGGGATGCCTGGGTGGCTTAGCTGGTTAGGCATCCAACTCTTGGTTTTGACTCATGTCATGATCTCACGAGATTGAGCCCCACGTCAGGCTCTGTGCTGACAGTGTGAAGCCTGCTTGGGATTCTCTCTTTCTCCCTCTCTCTCTGCCCCTCCCCTGCTCACACATGTGCTCTCTCTCTCTCAAAAATAAATAAATAAAAACTTTAAAAAAGAAATATATACTTTAAAAAAGATTGTACAAGTTCAGCCTCTTGTTCATAATTAAAATAGTTGAACTTATTCATGCTCTTTGATAATCGCCACTGTTTATTCTTTTCCTTTATTCTTCATGACAAAATAGAAAGGGCCCTGGTCCAGGCCTCAGATGATCTGCTATCTAGCAGGTTCTAATGCAGCCCGAGTTTACCAGTGAAGAAGCTGAACTAAAAACTGCTTGAACTAAAAGAGAGAGAGAGAGAGAGAAAGAGAGAGAGAGAGAGAGAGAGAGAGATTGTACTGTGTTGGGCAACTGAAAATTCCAGTAAACTGATCCAAGGCCTCAACAATGCCATTAGAAATCGATATTTGTTCATTTCTCCTCTCTGTTGATGGCTGTGTTGGCTTCATCGGTACGTGGGTTCTCCTTTGTCATTAGCAAATAGTCTCCAGCAGTTCCAGGATTGTCCCCTACCATCTCAACCACCCCAATGGGAACGAGAGCTCTCCTTCCCTACTCTAAGTCAATTCCGCAAATTAAATGTTGTCAGCCTCGTTGTGGTCACAGCACACATCTAACCTGGGTTCCATGTCAACCACTGGACCGTGGCATTTGTTGGCTGGGCCAGAGATACTCTGGTCAGCCTCACCCAAACCGTATGTGCTGAGAACTGGGAAGACTATTTCCTAAAAAGAAAAACCGAGGGACTATTCTGTTAGGAAGGAGACAGAAACAGTAATATGTCAACTGAACTCTGGTTTTCCTAATCTCACCTAGCCATTCTGAGCTTCTGATTGTTCATCAGTGAAATAAGAGAATAGAGTATTTGATGGCTATATCCCTACCCATCCTGAAAGTTGAGTGCTTCACAGTGATGCAGGCAAAACCTATTATTGTGGGAGTACAACAGAAACCAGCATTGTGATGAATTCTGCTGCTAGAGACTGTCAAACCCAGGGAGAGGTGGTTTGAATCTGTAAAAGACAAGAAAAGAAAAATCTGAAGTTCTTTTTCTCCCCTCTCCCTGACTCCTCCAACAATTGTACAAACTGAACCACTTGCCAGGGTTGTAAAGTGTGCAGACTATTCAAGGGTCTGTGGTGACTCTAGTCACCACCTGACTGTCGAGGAGTAGAGCCCGGGAAGGATTCTCTGGTTTTCCATACTGCTAATGAAGCCTGCTTTGAGGGACAGCCCCAAGCCTTTTGGAGTGTCAGTGAATCTACCATGATTCCAAGCACCCAAATTCGGCCAGGCTGACTTAATGAGGCACTGTGTTAGAAATGATTACCAGGCTGGTCTACATGCCACGGGGGATACTGAGTGACTCAAGAGTGCTATCTGCTGCTAGGAGCCTTTGGGGTGCATGGGAAGCAGCTGAGTGCTATAAGGGAGGACAGGCAGCAAGAAGGTGGTCGGAATGTGACTCTTCCAGGAATGCAATTAGCCTTCCATTGCTCCCGCTGCCACTGAATTAATCGGTCTCTTGTTTCATTCACACTTCTGCTCACCCCTAGGAGCCTGCACCTAGCTGTGGAACAAGTTCACACCCTGTGCTTTCCAGGTGCTGAGCAAACCATTTGCACTTGTCACCAGCACTTTTACCTGTGACTCGCTGAAGCACAGAATGGAATGTTACCTCTCACACTTCTCCAAGAGGCGCACATACAACTTCTTCCCCAACCTCTGGCATCGGAGTCTCCTTGGACCACTCATCCATGCCCATGACTTATAATTATCCGTGAGAAAGCAAGCCAGCCACCAAGCTCCACTGGAACTCTCATGTTACTCCTTATTTTTCTCTTGCCTCGTATTACCTCCTCGTGGCAATGATAACAAGAATAGGGAAATGATGAATGGAGAGTGCCCAATACGCGCTAGGCACCGCGCTGGATGCCTTCCACGCCTGATCTGATTTAAATCCCCTAGCAATTATATTCCCCACTTTACAGACAAGGAAACCACAAATTAGATGGTTAGGAAATGAGCCCAAGATCACGCAAGGGACTCAAATATAAGTCTATCTGATGCCAGAATACATACTTTAATTAGCATGCACTATTCACACTGCATTGGTGTAGTATAGGGGCGGAAAATACTCTGGCTAAGAGAAACAGACTTAAGTTGGTAGACTTGGCATTGGTACCTCTAAGCCCAGTAACCATACAACTAGGGGGATAGGCAAATCAAGGATTTCTGTGACCCTGGGAAGTTGGGCTGGACAATTATGGCTTTGATGCCAAGAGCCCAGAGAGACTGCTGTCTGGGAGGCCTGAGGGGTTTTGTGACCATCCCAGGCCATGTATGGAGCTGATGATCACTGGTATGTCCTTGGGAGGTCCTTGGACTTCCCAATATCTACCTTGCTGCCTGCCTGCCTCTCCTTCTGGGAGCATCTGGAGGGAGAGGAAGAGAGAGCGCGGCCCAGTGAGTGCAATCAGTTCTGTGAGGCAGGAAGTGGTACCACAGAGATTCTTCTGGAATCTCTGCAGTGATAATTAATCCCAAAGGTAACTCCAGGGACTAGGGTCATTCCTGGCTTCACTTCTCTACTCTCAGGTCATTTCAAGAGTTTAAAAAGCCAATACAATTCTGGTGAATACGAGGCCCCAGTAGAGTACTTTGGCTAGAAGTTGTGCATTTTATTATTTGTAGGTATCATACAAAACAACTTTTTTCTCCTCTCTGCTTTTGCAAAGGCTGCCTGTTCTTTAATCATGGCTCAAGTTCAAGCGCTGTCACAAAGCTGTCCCGGCTTACTCAGGACAAAGGTCTACCTCCATGCTCAAATTTCTGTATCACCTATTGTCTATACCACAGTCTCACACTATTGCGTCCTGCCCTGATCTGTTATATTCCGGCTGCTTCATTTCTGAGTCATCACCTCCTGACCAAACCTGTGGGCCTCTACAGTGTGTCCCTTCAGGGCATTGCTTCAGAGGCTTCAAACGGAAATGACCACAGGCGTTGAGTAGGTGAAGCAGGATGGGCAGCGACTACAGCCTCCGATGATTGAACGGGCTGCTTCTCCACACAAGGCAGCTATTTCCACACCAAAATGTGAACCAGAGTGGCCGCTTCTTACTGTTTTTTTCAAAAGAAGCCATAAATTCAGATTGTGTATATATGTGTTATGAATTCTCCCAATTTAAAATGATGTCCCCTAATTTAATTAAAAAAAAAAAAAAAACAAGCTTGTGAAGACCAAATAAAATATCCATGGAATAATTCTGGCTAAAGAACTCCCATTCTGTCTAGAAGCCTAGATATAAAGTAGAAGTTTTAAAGTTAATCAGTCAATTGGCAAATATTTCTTACAGATATGTTTAATGAATGCACCACGGGCTGGGTTCGTTGCTTTTACCACTAGGGGAAAATGTTCAGCTTTTTATTTTATTTTATTTTAAACAATTTTTAATGTTTATTTGTTTATTTAAAGAGACAGAGAGGAGGGAAGGGGCAGAGAGAGAGGGAGAGAGAGAATCCCATGCAGGCTCTGTGCTGTCAGCCCACTGCCCTACGTGAGACTCGAACTCATGAACTATAAGATCACGACATGAACCAAAATCAAGAGTCAGTCGCTTAATCGACCTCAGCCACCTAGGCACCCCTCAACCTTTGATTTTAAATGTTCAACTTTTTTTATGCTAGAACATTCCACCTAGAAAGTGTGGATGTTAGTACAACCAGAGGCACATAGTAAAAATGAGAATGAAATAAGAAAAATGCACAAAAGTCTGTGTACAATGGATGGCACACAGAATATACTAAATAAGTAGCAGCAATAATTAGTAAAACAAATACAGTACTAATTGCCATTACTGTCATGATCACAGTAGAAATAATAGCTGTTACTATTTACTGAACACTTGAATCTCTACAAAACTCTAGGAGAAAGGAAATGCAAGTAATCGCAGGGGTGATAATGGTGTTAGTGATTGAAGAAGGCGCAGCTGTGGTTGCAGTAACAGAAATAACAGAAAGGGCCAAATAGAAATCTATTCAGTGATATTAGAAATAGTAGAAACAGAAAAACAGACCACTCGTTCCTTGTATCTTTCACGTATTCCCCTCACCACTGTGAAGAGTCCGTCTGGCTTTGCAGGGCACAGAGCACATTAATAAATACTTGCTCAATTTTTTGTCCCTAGAAACCCAATGGAACCTAGTTCTCTTCTATCCTATTTATTCATATCCAGGAAAGATTTACAGCGTGTGGCTCTTTTTATATTCCCTCTGATAAGCTATCCTGCCACACCATTGAAATCTTCACCTAGGAAACCATCTCCCAGGTCTCAAAAACAGAGAGGTGAAGGTACTCTTCACTTCTACAGCAGGGGAATGCTGTCCTGTTGGGGAAAATAAGAATGCCCACAACTGAGTGTTGGTTTTTTGTTTTTCTTCAAACAGCTGAGTATAGCAAACTGTGTCTTTTAACGCCAGGAACTGTCAGGGAGATGCACCAGTGAAATCTTTCACACATTCTGTCCACGCAGCAAGATCACTTGCTTGGCTGTCTCATCGCCCCAGCTGTGAGATCCCTCATTCCTACCCCGCTGAGGCCACAGCCAGATGGTAGGGGCAACTTGCCGCACCCCCGTGACCTTCCTGGCACAGAAGAAGTCACCAGCCGTGTCCTACCCTTCTTGATGCCTCATGGCAGAGTTTCTGACCTTGTCTTCGTGGTCACAGGGTTTGAGGCAAGACATGCTTCTTTTAATGTAGGTCTCCTTGGGGAGGCACCCCTAGACTTAAGGGTTAAATGGATGCCCTCCCTACCTTCCTGGAACCAGAAACCATGAAAAGAAGCAGATATCCAAAGTGCTTTCCAAAACCAGTGAGGACAGGATTTACATTTTCGTTTTGCAAAGACTTCGGTGTCATTGCAAATTTAATTTTATTACTCAACCTTGGAGGCTATTCTTGGTAAGGAAACCACTGAAGACCTGTATTTGTACACCTGATTATTCGTATCAACAGAGTACCTTCTCATTTAGACATCTTTCCATTTCTCCTCAAATTTAACAGTATCCAAGCCGAAATATTCATCTTTTATTCTCACACCTGTTGTTACTCTCCATTCACAAAACTCTTACACCCCCAAATGCCAAACAAGAATTCTGAGAACCATTATCACCCTTAGATTGACACCTCACATTCAATCACACACTGACATCTTCTGACTCCACTACCCACATTTCATTATAATTCACTCAATTTCCATTTCTCTCCATTCCAAACCGTCAGGACTGCTCATGATTTTTAGTCCATTCTCTACCCAGCAGTCAGAGTGTAAATCTGAAACCTTTACAGAAACCAAGTCTGACCTTCATCCTCCAGCTAAAACTCCTAAATGTTCTCCCATTGCTCTTAGACTAAGAGTCTAAACTCCTTGACACAGCTAACAAGATTCTCAGGGATCTGACCCATATCTGCCTCTAACCCCATCTCTGCTTTCTTCACATGCTATGTTCCAACTCAACTGGATTCATTATTTTTTAGTTCTTAGAAAAAAAATATAATAGTCAACACTTTGTTAGTGTAGCCAGTTTCCAAGATGACTTCCAAAGATCCATGTCTTCCGGCCTTCATGTCTCTGTATAGCGCCCTTTCACACTGAATTAGGTTTGGTCTGTGCGGCCAAAAGAATGTGGTTGAGGTAATGGTGTGATTTCTGTCATAAATGCCATTGTCATTTCTTTCCTGTTACCTTTCTGAAGGAAAGGATAGTTTCTTTCTGAAGGAAACTAGCTGCCATTATGTGAGGGCATTTAAGCAGCTGTGTGGATAGAGCCACAAAATGGGGCACTGAGAACCCCTGACAATAGCCTGCACCAGTGGACAGCCCTGTGTGTGAGGGCGCCATATTGAAAGCAGATCCTAGAGACCCAAGGTTCACTTCAGATGACTCCAGCCCCAGTTGGCATCTTGACTGCAGCCTCATGAGATGTCCTGAGCCAAAACCAACCACCTGAGCCCCTCTTGGGCTTCTGACTTTCAGGCACTGTGAGATTAAAAACATATGCATTTACTGCTGTTTCAAGACACTGAATTTTGAGGTGATTTGTTAAGCAGTAATAGATAACTAATTCAACTTACAGAACACTTGCATGAGATGTGTTGTGCTAAATATTCTACATATAGGCACATATTCAATTCTCACAACTCTCCAAAGTAGATACTATCATTGTTCTCATTTTACAGATGAAGAAATGGAGGCACCATGATGTTGTAAGGGATTTTCCATGGGCTATAAAGTTATTAAATGTTAGACCTAGAATTTGAAGCCAAAGTTATACAGCGTCCTATGAAATACGCTTTTATCCTCTTTCATGATTCACTCTTGGGTCTTTCCAAATATAATTATGCAGACCTATCTTCATTAAAGGAACTGCCCATCATGTGTACACTCTTGCTATTCAGGAAGAATTTATCTGTTTCCCCTGCCCTGAGTAGCTGGGAAGGGGTTGCAAGCAACTGTATCATTCCAGCAGATGACTGATAAATTTCCATCCAGCCTTAGCACACTGTGGAAGCATGGCTTGAGCTCTAATGGAGTATTTATTTGTACCATATCCAACCACCCTACTTGCCCCTGTCAACTAAAAACTACCTCTGAAACTGCAACTCCAAACATTAACAAGCTGACCCGCAGTTAAGGTCAAAGCCAAATGGAAAAATAAAGAAAAAAAAAAAAACAGAATAAAGAAACACTCCCTGTGTCATCTGGCAGATTTACTAATGGCCTATACTATTAACAATCCTTCCAGATAATTCCCAATTAACAAAATCACCTGGTATAATGATCCCATAAGCTCCCAGAACTTTGAAAAAGACCTAAAGAGTCATTAAGAGACCATTATCAACCTTGGAACAAGGTCACCTATGGTGGAGATCCAACCTCCACAACAATGTGAACAAAGTCACTTGCCTGGATAGCCAATAGCAGTGAATGAATTGAGTAAATGCTTAAGAAATCTGCAGATATGTAGGGAGCTTCATCTCGGTACAACTATTGCCAATCTTGGAGTATTTTTTGTTGAAAGTTTTTTTCCTTCCTTGAAAGTTTCAACAGAATTTTTAAAATTGAAATTCTTTTTCACAATCCCACATTTTACCTGTTTTCAGCTTCCAAATGATTAAAAATACTTTTTAAAATAAGCTACTATCTGGAAAAAATAGAAATTTATTTCTATATTAAGTGGCCTCAGATTTAGACTCCATAATATGCATGCTTTCATATACTAAGCACGATCTGTAGTTAGAATATTTTGGGGGGTTTAGAGATCCTAACAGGTGCCTTATTTATCTCCCTTCTACCTCAAGTGCCATGGTATATTGAATAAATCACATTCATCCATTCATTCATCAAATACTTTATTCACTTAAAAATTGAATTAAATTATTATTTTCTATTTGGCCCTGGTTTGGTTGATGGGGAATAATGCAGTAAAAAAACAGCCAAGTCCCTTGTCTTCATGGAACACGTTATCATGTCCTAAGGGAAACAAAAATCAACAACAACAACAACAAAAGTGAGTAAAAGTAAACAGATCAATACATAAATCTGGATGTGAGTCCAATAGGGCAAAATAAGGCAGAGTAAGTGACAAGGAGAGACTTGGGTAAAAGAGCCATTGTGTAGGAACGGTTCAGGGAAGGGCCTTCTGATGAGGCAGCAGTCAAGCAAGGACCTAAATGAAGTACTTCAATGATGAGGAATTTAGGAGGGAAGTACACCAGGAAGACATAAAAACTAGAGATCACTTGTGGGAAGGATGCTGGCACGTCTAAGAAATAATAGGAGGAGCAATGTAAGGAGATAAGTGAGTGGGTGGGAGTGTCTGGAAATGTACCACCATGCCTCCATTTTTCTCCTGCCTCACTGCGTGTGAACAGTGACGTCACCTGGCTAATATCTGGCCAGTTTCATTACCTGTTGCCTGCAGTGTTAGCTGAAATTTACTGAACATCTACCAGATACCAGGTATCTTCATACGCTACCTAGTTGCATAAGTGTCTTTAGCCACATTTTGCAGATGAAAAAAATTGGGGCTGAAAGAACTTCTGTAACATGGCCAAGGTTATATAGCTAGTAAGCGGTCAAGCCAGGATTCAAATCCATGGCTTTCTGATACTAAAGTCTATGATATATAAGGGGGGAAATGTAGAAGAAACTATAGAACACAAACAAAATCTACAGCCCTGCCTTAATTTTCCTACTAATCCTTCATAACCCTAGGACTCTGGTTCAAAGGATAATGGTCTTGCCTCAAAAATTTAAACCTAAGCAATTCTGTGTCTCTGTCTCTCTCTGTCTCTCTCTCTCTCCCTCTCTCTCAAAAATAAATAAATATTGTGGGACCCTTAGGTGGCTCAGTTAGTTAAGCATCCGACTTCAGCTCAGGTCATGATCTTGCGGTCTGTGAGTTCGAGCCCCGCGTCGGGCTCTGCGCTGACAGCTCAGAGCCTGGAGCCTGCTTCAGATTCTGTGTCTCCCTCTCTCTCTGCCCCTCTCCTGCTCATGCTCTGTCTCTCTCTGTCTCAAAAATAAACATTAAAAAAATTTTTTTTAAGTTTAAACCTAAGCAGATTTCTTTGACAAGACTCCAGTGGGTTACTAGACATGAAGGACCAACTGAAATGGCTTCCCAAGTAATAAGCATGCTATGAAATTGACACCCTCTAATTTATATATACACACACACATAACACATATGTATATATATATATATATATATATATATATATATGTATATACCTCTGTATATATGTACATATATACCTATGTATATGTATATATATATGCATATATCTATGTGTTATATGTGTGGGTATATATATATATATATATATACACACACATAGAGAGAGAGAGAGAGAGAGAGAGACAGAGAGAGAGAGAGAGACTCAACAGAGACCAAAGAGAAAGTGGCAGCCAGAGTATACCAGAATATAGCTTCCCACAGTAAGCCTGAAGGCACCAATACAAAAAGAACACTGCGGCAATGTCTAGCCATTGACCAATGAAAGCTTTGAAATAAGAACTTATAAAGCAGATGAGACATAAACAGCATAATTACTCAGAAGAGAAACCAAACTTAGCCCCAAATGATTCCACTAAGCACAGGCCCACGCACCTCAAACTCAAGGTACTCTGAGAGTTACCAGAGGCGGGCCAGGAATGCTTTAGGAACAGCATAGCATTTCTTTCTGGAGCTTTCATTTTTCTTAATTCCACTAAATGACTTAGAATAGGAAATCTTTTTCTTTTGTGCATTTTAAAAGTAATTTTAGAAGTATTTTTATATTAAAACAAGCAAAAATGCCAAACAACTTCTCCATGGATTTTTGAAACAGATTACAAGTTTCATAGAACTCCTTTGTGCTACGTCCCAGCACCCCAGTTAATTTCTACCATTCGTATACAATGCTGCTTTCATTCATACACACATTACATAAGTCAACTAATGTTTCTTAAAATATATGCCAGGTTCAATGTTAACATTATATTGTACATTAGTATGGACACACTAGTATGGTTCTCATATTTTCACACGGAGTCGCTGAGCTCTTGGTAAGACACAGATGGCTGGATCCCACCACAGAGTTCCTGATTTATTAAGTCTGAGAATTTGTATTTCCAACAAGTTCCCAGGTAATACTTCTGCTTTTGGTCTAGGGATCACACTTTGAGAAGCTTTACATGAATGAAAAATTTAAGAGGCACCAGATTTCTAGGTAATTAATGCATAGCTACGTCATTTTATAAATGAAAAAACTAAATCACAGAGCATAAATAATTGACCTACAATGCACAGCTCGTCAGTGACCAAGAATTTTTACTTCGATCTCAGGCATCTTGTTTTGCTTTAAGATTCCCAGAGCACCAAACGGAGACTGGATTACGTATAGTAACAGGAATTATACACCACGATCTTCTCTCTTTGTGGCGGCAATATAGCCACTGAACTTCCCTCTGTCTAGAAAACTTTGAAGCAATCTTTGGTTCAATAAAATGAAAGCAGTGCTACACTGAAGGGCGAGCATCTCCTGACCCTTTATCCTGGCACCTCAGTGTAATTGCGGACAAGACCAGAAGCACAATCCAAAGACACGCTTGTCAGAAATGAACGACGCATGACTCAGAAGAACAACAGAAAGTGTAACTCTTTAAAAAAAAAAAATTGAATGTTTATATATTTTTGAGAGAGAGAGAGAGAGAGAAAGAGAGAGAATATGAGTGGGTTAGGGGCAGACAGAGACGCACAGAATCCGAAGCAGGCTCCAGGCTCTGCAATATGAGTGCAGAGTCTGACGTGGGGCTCGAACCCACGAACAGTGAGATCATGACCTAAGCCGAAGTCAGACGCTTAACCGACTGAGCCACCCAGGCGCCCCAGAAAGTGTAACTCTTGAAAGATAAATGTAAAACCCAAAGCTACCCTGGGGCCTGAGCAGGACATGAGACTGAATTTCAGAAGACGTGGGTATTTCACAAGCAGGCAACACATCTCTGTGTTCATTCTTACAGCCAAGTACCGTCCGATGAGCATCATCAATTTAATAGTGGCCCCTGGTCTGCAAAGATTTCACACCACCGCAACAGTAGTTTCAAAAAGTAGACGGCTGACAGAAAGTTCATCTGGGCAGTTACACCTAATAATTACTGTGAGAAATGGAAGTTTACTTTTTCTAAAACACTTGGAGAAACAAAGCATCACTTCCCCTGAAGAATACACATGACTGAACTGCGGTAAAGATAAACATATTTTATCTGGGTAAGACAATGACTCAAAAAAGCGTATCTGCATTCGTGTTCTGCCGCCGCGTGAAAAGCGACCACACGTTTTGTGGCTTGAAACAATATCCACTCATCGTTTCGTAGCTCTGTAGGTCAGAAGCCCGGGTGGCCTTGGCGGGTCTCACAAGGTCAAAATGAAAGGATCAGCAGAGTTGTGTTCTTTTCTGGATGTTCCGGGGAAGAATCTCCTTCCACGTTTATTCAGGTTATTGGCAGAATCCAGTTCCTTTTGGTTGTAGGACCAAAGGCCCTGTTTTCTTACTGGTTATTGGTGGGGAACCATTCTCGGCTCTCAGGGGCCATTCCTAGGTCCTTGTCCTCTGGGCTCCTCCATCTCGGTAGTGGGTACTCTCTCTCCCATGTCAGATCCCTCTCATGTTATGAATCTCTCTGATTTTCTCTTCTGCTGCCAGTGGAAAAGTCTGCTTTTGTGGGGTTTATGTGATTAGACTGAGCCTGCATCAGTAATCTCCCTCTCATAACCTCTACTGGGTTGTTAATTGCACTTGCAAAATCCCTTTTATCATATAACAAAAGGAATCAGGGCAATAACACGGGGGAGCAAAGGTCATTGGGGCCATCTAGAGTTCTCTCTGCCCCACTATCTGACATTTTTAAGCATAAGAGTGACCACACATGCATCCTTACACATGCACATTGATGTTGCCGGGCTCCTATTATAAAGAACAACAAACACCAAAATAGGAAAAACCCTGTAACTTCAGTGAGCACCACTGAAGGATCAGTTCCTACGTGAGAAGACTTAATCTGTGAGATCTACAGCTGTGCCTGCATTAAGAAACAATGACCCAACATGACCCAGACAAGCAAATCATGAGAATGAAGATCCTACCAATGCCCCCTAACTTCAGGGGTAAAACCTGGAGGAACGGGGTCATGGTCATGGGGCTTCCGTGGTCATCTCCTCAGCTCTGGAGGTGCAGGCTAAATCAGGTGAGGTCAGCTGCCTTGAACAGGAGGGCTATGACAGTGCTGACTCTCGGTGTGCATTGATGGGGAAAATCCAATTAAACTTACAAAGGCAACTCAGCTGTGACTGTGTGTCCTTGAGGTTACCAGGCCCCAGCAAACAGCTATTCAATCAGCAAATATTTATTGGAGGCCAAACATGGTTCTAGGCACCAGGAATGGAATCAAGAATGAGAAGGGTGAGGTCCTTCCTTTCATAGATTCCAGTCTAAACCATAAGAAGAGCAATAAATTAAAAAATGGATGAGCTACGCGAAACGGAGATGAACTTGAACTTGACAGTGATGGGGACAAACATGGCCAGAGGAAGATGTTTAAGTTGAAAAGTGTACTTTAAAAAGGGATAAGCAGGGGGTGCCTGGGTGGCTCAGTGGGTTCACATCCAGCTCTTGGTTTCAGTTCAGGTCCTGATCTCACAGTTTATGGGATCTCCGGCTCTGCACTGACAGTGCAGAGCCTGCTTGAGATTCTCTCTCTTCTTGTCTCTCTGCCTCTCTCTCTCTCTATCTCTCTCTCAAAATAAAAAAATAAACATTAAAAAAATAAAAAAATAAAATAAAATGGGACAAGCAGTAGTACCTTGGGGGGGGGGGGGGGGCAGCAGAAGGTCTTTTAGGCAGTAGGGGCATTTCCTGAGTAAGGAGGTAAGAACAAGTCTGGGAAAGAAAGCCTCTCTAGACTCAGAACAGGAAGCAAAAGAGATTGGTAGGTGATAAGGCTACTGAGATCATTAAGAGCCACACCACAAAGGGTCTCATAAGCTATGGTAAAAAAAAAAAAAAAAAAAAAAAAATTAGATTTTATGTCAAATACAATGGGAAGCCACTAGGAGATTTCAAGTTTATGGGTAAAATTAATCTCATTGATGTTTTTAAGAGATCATCCCACCTACGCTGTGAACAGGGGCAGGGAGCCAAGAAGCAGCCTTTGCAATGGCCGAAGCAAAAGCTGCTGCTGGCTTGGACGGGTGTGACAGATGGAGAGAAGTGGTTAGATGGGATGTGTTTTGCAAATAGGGTTGGGAGGACAACCTATAACATTAAATATTAAAAGGCACTTTTCTGAATTGTAAAAGCTTCAAAGTCCGCTGCTGGCTGTGCCCTCACCTTTGCTCCTACACTCTTCCCAGGCTGTTTGCAATTCAACAGGGGAAAATACAGTAAATAAATAAAAACTTTCCCACTTTCCTAAAAAAAAGTCCTAAAAAATTAAGCCTAAGAAAATGAAGATAAAGTCCACGTAATCGTGGAGACTTCCTCTCCATAGCCAATGCTGGAAATGCATACACCTTGGCCAGGAATGCAGACATGAAATGAAGACAAAAGGACACCAGGGTGGCCCAGTTGGTTGAGTGTCTGACTCTTGATTTCAGCTCAGGTCATGAGTCCAGGGCTGTGGGATCGAGCCCTGTATCAGCTCTGTGCTGAGTGTGGAGCCTCCTTAAGCTTCTCTCTGTCTCTCTCTCTCTCTCTCTCTCTCTCTCTCTCTCTCTCTCTCTCTCTTCCCTTCCCCCACTCATGCTTACTCTGTCTCTAAAATTTAAAAAAAAAAAAATTGAAGAAGAAAAAAAAAGATCATCATGCAAATCTTATATATAAATGCTCATAGCAGCATTATTTATTTATATTCCCAAAGTGGAAACAGTCCAAGTATCAACTGGTGAATGCAAAAACAAAATGTGGTATATCCATACAATGGAATCCTATCAAGAAACAGAAAGGAACAAACTGCTAACATCTACTGCAACAGAGATGAGCCTCAAAAAGAGGTAAAAGAAACTAGGGTCGGGGGTGTGGGAACCTATATACTTTATGATCTCATTTATATGAAATGACCAAAAAAGGCAAATCTACCGGGATGATATACATCCGTGGCTGACTCAGGCTGGAGTTTGGCACGGATCAGGGGACTGGCTGCAAATGAGTCTGAGGACCTTTTGGGGGGGAGATGGAAATCTAAATTTCGGTGGTGGCAACAGCTGCATCAGTCTGTAAAGTTACAACACATTGCTGAATTATAGACATAAAAAATCATTAGGCAAATGAAAACTTGCTGGTATCTCAAAAGAGAGTTCAAAGAAAGGGTCATCCAAATAAGAGTTACTTTATAAGCAGAAGAAATTTGAGATAATTATTAATTCAGTTTTGAAACAAGTGGTGAAACTAAAGACAGAAATTCCATTTATTTTTTCTATCGTGGAAAGTTTCCATTTAAACAGCAGTCAGAAAACATTCCTTAAAAGAAAAAAAAATGTCCAAAAAAAAGGGGCAGAGGTCCTGTTCCAGGTGAACGGATAAACAGACTGTGGTAGACCCACATAATGCACTTCTCGGCAATAAAGCCACACAAAGCCAGGCATTAATCTTAAATGCATATGGGTAAGTGAATGAGGCCAGTGTTCAAAGGCTACACAACTGTAGAGTTCCATTTACGTGACATTCTGCAAAAGCTCAACTACATGAGAGTAGACAGGCTACATGGCACCAAAAACAAGAGATTAAAATCTATAAGTCATTCAATTCCTAAGAGAAAAAGCTCAAAAGGTAGCTCATAAAGCAGAGAAGAATAAAGATATTGAAATGAACAACATGAGGATATTAAAGGTTAGAAGCAAGATTTTCAAAAACATATAACATGAATTTAAGATGAAGAGGGGCAGGTGTGCCCGGGTGGCTCAGTCAGTTGAGCGTCCAACTTCGGCTCAGGTCATGATCTCATGGTTCATGAGTTCGAGCCTCACGTCGAGCTCTGTGCTGACAGCTCAGAGCTTGGAGCCTGCTTCGGATTCTTTGTTTCTGTCTCTCGCTCGCCCTCCTCTGTTCATGCTCTCTCTCTCTCTCTCTCTCAAAAATAAATTAAAAAAAAACATTAAAAAATTTTTTTAAAAAGATGAAGGGAAACATAAAGAAAAGCAATGATTCAGTAACAAAACTATATAAAGTCTAGAATACAGATCGTAGGAATGGTCTGACCCACACCTGTTTGAAAGATAGGGAGATTTCACAAAATACATCTTTTCAACTCTTGTCAAAATTCCAAGGACTGGGCAAACCTGAGGAGGTTTGTAAATGCTGTTTTATACTTTTAAGAAGATGCTAGAGGAGAGAAGCAGGGGAAAAGTGGAAGAGGCAAAGGCAAGAGGGAAACAAAGACCAGAAAGTTATCAGGAACATTGCCTTTTGTCCAGGGAAAGAAATTATTAAAATATTGAACATTAAGTCTTGTGATAAGTGCAACAAAATCTCCCTTTTTATTTCCCTGAGGATCATCAGTAAAGATCTGGGGGCACCTGGGTGGCTCAGTCAGTTAAGCGTCCGACTTTGACTCAGGTCATGATCTCACGGTTCGTGGGTTTGAGCCCCATGTCGGGCTCTGTGCTGACTGCTCAGAGCCTGGAGCCTGCTTTGGATTCTGTGTCTCCCTCTCTCTACCCCCCATCTGCTCATGCTTTGTCTCTCTCTGTCTCAAAAATAAATAAACATAAAAAAGTAAAATAAAGGTCTGTATCACTGAGTAAAGTCAGGTATGTGTGTATGTGCATGCATTTGTGTGCGTGTGTGTGTGCACGCATTTAAGTGTGTGCGTGTGTGTGTGTGTGCGTGTGCACGCACACATGTGCGCAGTTATGTGACAGATGCAGTAACATGCTGAATCTAGTTTAAAGACAGGCACAAAATGGCTGGTCCACATGTAGGTTACAGAGTAAAGAGTAAAGCAGGTTTTACAGTAGTAGTTAAATCATAAGCCTGGTTTGATAAGAAGAAGAATAGCCAAAAAGGGCAGGAGCAGGATGTATATTTTACAGTTAACGATATCTTTGAGAAGGGAATGCAGATGATATTTGCTTTTCCCTGTTTCAAACTTGATTCAAAGGATATTTATTGCCTTTACAATCAGAAAAGGCTAGTAGTAGTGGTTGAGCTTAGAATGTCTCCTCCACACTGGGACTATGAGAGACTCCCGTCAAGATAGTTCAAGTGGCACAGTTGTTAGAAAGAAAACCGCCACCCAGGCAAGCTGCTGAGGGCCAGGAAGATACAACTCACCCGTCTAGAACAGTGGCTCTCTGGTCCGGGGCAGTGCTCCTCACCATGGGAAATGGGGATCTGAGAAGCCATTCCTCCACAGGAGGGACATTCAGCAGTCACTCCTGCTTCATGCGGCTCTGAAGTTCCACTTCCACTACTTGTGAAGAAACTTCACGACCTTACGTGTGTCCGTGTCCCTTTGGGTCCTATCACAGTCCCCTGAGGACAGCCATGCTCCTCCCACTTCACCGAGTGCAGGGGTCAGTCCTCTCTGGGGTTTAAAAGATCCGGAGACTCCCCTGAAACCCTCTCCATCACTCTGCAAGTTCCTGGCACCGTTGCTTTTCCCTCTGTTCTCTGTTCTTCAAACACACTGGTTCTTCCTGTCAGAAAAATCACTTCCTCCACCTGAATCTCTCTCAACCTTGCTGACTCCCTCTCTTGTCTCCACTCAGCTCAGTCTTTTCTGAAAAATTCCTTCCCCAGGTACCTTGATCGGTGCACCTCCCCTGCTATTCTTTATCCCACACCCAGTTTTTATTCTTTCACAAAGGACAGCAAAGGCCACGTATCTCTAGGTCACCATTGGATACACGGACCGAGTAAAGTCCCCAATAGGAAATGGCGTCCAATGGCAAAGTGCCCAATGGCAGAGCTCAGTAAGGAAAGAGCACTATTCACACATGTGGATTCAAACAACCGGGACCACAGACAGATGGGACCTGTGACAGTACCTCGTTGGCATTGTGGTGCTTTAACAAATTGAGTTTAAAAGCTACATTTGAAGAAAGCTGGATTTGTCAAGGATGTCTAATACTGAGCACATGGGCGACTAAACTCCCCAAACTCTCTAAGATATAAGTATAAAACCACATAGGTCTTTTTTTACTATACTGTTTTCTGCCATTTTTCAAATAATGTTGAGAACAAAATTAGAAAATCCATTAAAAAGATGTCCTATATGGGGTGCCTGGGTGGCGCAGTCGGTTAAGCGTCCGACTTCAGCCAGGTCACGATCTCACGGTCCGTGAGTTCGAGCCCCGCGTCGGGCTCTGGGCTGACAGCTCAGAGCCTGGAGCCTGTTTCGGATTCTGTGTCTCCCTCTCTCTCTGCCCCTCCCCCGTTCATGCTCTGCCTCTCTCTGTCCCAAAAATAAATAAATGTTGAAAAAAAAAATTAAAAAAAAAAAAAAGAAAAAAGAAAAAAGATGTCCTATAAAATCCTGCCAACTAAGGACGATCATTGTTAGTGTCCGATGTATTTCCTTCGAGCTTTCAGGCAAGCTGGCTATGTGGATAGATGGCTAGCTATCATTCTGTTTGCCTTTCCATATTCCATCCATTCATCTAGCCAGATATCCATATCGCTTTACATAAAACACACACACACACACACACACACACACACACACACACACACGGAAATGCTCACACATGTGTATATGTGTGTATCAGTCTTGATGGTAACATACTAGTCATATGGTTTTATGGACAAATTGAAAGCCCAATAAGAAGTCAGTCTTCAGAATAGCTGGAAAAGGATGGTAGCTAGCAAGGGGGAAGTACGGCATCAACCATGTCAATCAATATTCATCTAAAATAGAATATTAACTAAAAGTCATTGCACTATATGGTGTCAGAACATATATGGGTAAACAATTAGGTCGCTCTTTTCTTATTTACAGTTATTCACATAAAAAGATGTCCACGCTTTGCTAAAGAACATTTATATCCTTATGTGAATATTAAAATGATATAAAAATGTTTATTCATGTGGAAAGATGCTAATAATGGAATGTTAAATGAAAAATGTTATCAAGGAGATGTAAACCTGACAGCGTAATTGTGAAAACAGATATTTTAAAATGTGCATTTACAATATAAAATTTTTTTTAATGTTTATTTATTTTTGACAGAGAGAGACAGAGCATGAGCGGGGGAGGGGGAGACAGAGAGGGAGACACAGAATCCGAAGCAGGTTCCAGGTTCTGAGCTGTCAGCATACAGCCCCATGCAGGGCTCGAACCCATGAACCATGAGATCATGACCTGAGCCAAAGTCAGGCGCTTAACCAATTGTGCCATCTAGGTTCCCCTCTATTTTTTTTTAAAGCTTATTTATTTATTCTGAGAGAGAGAGAGACAGAGTGCAAGTTGGGGAGGGGCAGACAGAGAGAGAGACACAGAATCCAAAGCAGGCTCCGGGCTCAGAGCTGTCAGCACAGAGCCCAACGCGGGGCTCGAACTCACAGACCGTGAGATCATGACCTGAGCCAAAGTCGGACGCTCAACCGACTGAGCCACCCAGGCGCCCCAAAGATGTGCATTGACAAAATAAAGATAACTTATCAATGGGATAGATGACAAAATAATACACTAAAAACTTACTATTGCTGATCTCTGACTGGAGGCCATCCAGTAAATGGCATTGCCATTTTTATATTCTGAGTTTCCTACAATGGAAACGTATAACTTGTAACATGACTGTTTTTAGAGAGATTACAAAAGTACCTAATTGTTATTCCATTTTTTAAATGTTTATTGATTTTTGAGAGAGAGAGCACGAGCAGAAGAGGGGCAGAGAGCGGAGAGGAGAACGGAGTATCTGAAGCGGGAGCAGGCTCTGTACTGGCAGCACAGAGCCCAACGCGGGGCTTGAACTCATGACCGATGAGATCATCAGGCGGAAGCCTGATGCTCAACTGACTGAAACACCCAGAAGCCCCTGGTTATTCCATTTTTTAAAGAATATATATTGCCTTTTTAAAGACAATATATGCGTATTTGTTTATTCCTTTCTAAAACTTAGGTGTGTACATGTAGCAATTGTTACCTCTAAGTTGGGAGACTGAATGACTTCTTTGTTTCTTATTTTACCACCTGTATTTTCTATAGTTTAATAATATATCAATTTTATGATAGAGAATGTTTGTCATAATATTTTCTCATAAAAATAAAAGACCATATTCATAGACATTTTTAAACGTTGACCATATAAAGAGAAATTAAGATTATTTCAAATCTTTAATGACCAATATTAATATTAAAATATATATAAATACAAAGATAGTCACATAAAAAATTGCAACTAGTTGCAAAATATTTCAGAATACACAAAGTTGCTTACAGGATGCAAACAGCATGAGGATCTTACGTGTAATTATGGCCAACTTTTTCTGTAAAAGGTCAGATTGTCAATATTTTATGATTTGTGGGCCATGTGGTCTTTTTTGCAACTGCCGATTCGCTGTTGCAACAAAAAGTAGCCAGCGACTGCTATGTTACTGTAAACCTTTATTCATGAATACTGAAATGGAAATATCATATAATTTTCACATCATTATGTTTTTAACTTTCAGTCTTTGAAAATGGAAAAAAACCACCTATCCTGAGCTTATGAGCCATACAAAACCAGGCGGTAATCTGGATTTGTACCACAGGTCACAGTTCAGGAGCTCATCTATTTACCTTTTTAACTTTCTTTTACTATGGTGTGACTCGTGTATAAACATTCAGTGCCCGTCAACTTTGGGTGGCAAAACCACGCCCCTTCTGCAGCTGATCTGAAAATAAACTACTGTTTAAAGTCTTGTCCACAAAATTTTCCACAGGCTTTAAACTGAAATGTCCTTCTCAGTATCAGACCATATTTCGATTTCATCCTGAAGAAATATTGCTCTGGCAGAGAACAGAGTCCCTAAATTTTCCAAGCAGTACCTAAGGGCAGCTTTTAAACTAACATTAATGTCAATGAGAACTGCCCAGAACAATCTGTGTTCTCAGGTGAAACACGGTTGGCAGCCGGGTTGATTGAAACAACTCGAGGTATAAAAAAGAGACAGACTGTATGGAATACTTCCCCCAAATCCGAAGGTAATTACAAAAAAACAGGTGATTTTTCAAACCTTCCACTTTGGAACCTATCTTTGAGGAGGTAATTCAAATAAATGGTATGTGGTGGTAATACCTAGCAATGCAAAAAAAAAAAAAAAATCATCTGACAGTTTTTAGACTGCTATTAAATGCCCAGTTTCACATACAGCTGTACTTAAAATAGTGCAGGCAATGCCCAATCATTGAAATTCAGCCATATAAATAATTGTGACCCTAATTTACAAAAATGTGCATTCAAATTTACACAGTAAAATATGGCAAAGAGACAGCCACAGATCTCAAGGAAAAACACCTTTATGGCCAGTGAAGACAGTTATAATTCATGGCATTTAATTAAGTTCCAAGGCCCTAACAGACAGTTATTCATTGCAATGAAAATGCTTTATATACCATGAACATTTTAAGAGTCAGTATCATTTTTTTCCCAAAGTTTTGTCCGAAAGAAGCTAGTGATTGCTAAGATGTCAGTAGTTTGCCCTTTTCTCGTTTAATAAAAGATCGTGAACATCTCTTGGTATACAAGAGCCCTGGGAATAAAGAATTTCAATATAAATTCCAAGTCTTGCTTCCATAATTTTTCTGAAATAATTTAGTAGGAAAAACACTAAGTTCTAAAGTGATTAAGGAATTGAGTATTTTTTTTCCAATTATATTCAGTACAAATTAGGTAGCAATGACTATGATGTTTTCAATCTCAATCATTCATAAATGACCTGAATGTGCATGCCCCAGGACTATGTAATTTTACCAAGATACAAAGTCATGTCTCAGTAAAGATGAGGTTGGTGGGAAGGATCCTATTGCTTAAGTAGAAGCACATGCCCCTCACTACCACCACCCCCCCGACTCAGTTTTCCTATGCAAGTACCATACTTGAGCTTTGTTATTCTTTTTCTCTGCATCACATACACATCAAATTTCCAAAGAAGTCATCATAAGAGGGGTGCCTGCGTAGCTCAGTCAGTTAAGCATCCAACTCTTTATATCGGCTCAGGTCATGATCTCATGGTTTGTGAGTTCGACCCCTGCATCAGGCTCTGCGCTACCAGTGCTTGGAATTCTCTCCTTCCCCTCTCTCTCTCTGCCCCCACCCCACTCATTCTATCTCTCTCTCTCTCTCAAAATAAACTTTAAAAAATTTTTAAAAAGAAGTCATCATAATATTGTAAAGTTTTCTTACGAAAAATGATCACCTGAAATGAGATGTGAAATTATAATAATAATTAGTTAAATGGTTAACTTGTGAAATGATGACATATTATGGAAGAACATAATGTTTGAGGAACAGAAAATTTGGGGGCAGACATCAGAAACCACAATCACTTCTGTATCTGCAGACTTGAGAGGCAAGACATGGCCATGGGGAGTACTCTTGGTGATGTCAGTGACCCGCTGCTCAATGGAGAAGGCTAGGATCAATGCATGGATGTCTGGATTTGAACTCACATCTATGGTAGATGACCTTGAAGATGATGGTAACAATGGCAATAATAGTAATGATGATGATGGTGATACTGTGAATACATCAACAGTGCTATATACTGTCAGGTTAATCAAAGTTACACTGACAAGAAGAATCTCCTACCAGACAGGTAGGAAGCAAGGTTAGAAGTTCTCCATGCACAGACCCCCACCGCCCACCCTAAAGAAGTTTTACTGCTATTTTTTTGTAAATAAATCACATGTCCATACAGTTTTAAGAATATATATGTTCTTAAATATATATTTCACATATATTCTTAAATATATTATATATGATATATCCTTTAATATATATCTACTATATATCATATATATATAGTATATAAATATATAAAATATATGTAATAGTATATAAGTATATATAAAATATACATCAAACTATGACAAAAAGAGGTGTTTAAGAGGCAAGTCTAGTTTAATATTAAAAAAAATTATTCAATGCAATTCATTGTACTAATGGATTAAAGAAGAAAAAGCACATGATCATATCAATCAATACAAAGCATTTGACAAAATTTAGCATCCATTTTTGATAAAAGTTCACGAGATGAATAGAAATAGATGACACTTTCTTCAACTTGATAACAAGCATCTTAAAATCCACAGATAAGAGGGCCCCTGGGTGGCTCAGTTGGTTGAGCGTCAGACATCGGCTCAGGTCATGATCTCATGGTTTGTGAGTTCAAGCCCCACGTCAGGCTCTGTGCTGACAGCTCAGAGCCTGGAGCCTGCTTTGGATTCTGTGTCTCCCTCTCTCTCTGCCTCTCCCCTACTTGTGCTCTGTCTCTCTCTCTCTCAAAAATAAATAAAATGTAAAAAAAAAAATCCACAGATAACATCCTTAATGGTGAAAAATTTAAAGCATTTCCTGTTAGATCACAGGCAAGGATGCCCACTCTCACCGCTACTATTCAACATAGTTCTGGAAGTTTTAGCCATCACAATGAGGGAAGAAAGTGAAATAAAATGTACACAAGATCAGAAAGGAAGAGGTAAAACTGTCCCTATACACAGGTGACAGATACCCACATAGAAAATCGCAAGGAATCTCCAAAAAAAAAACAAAAAAAAAACAAAAAAAACAAAAAAAACCTTATAATTAATAAGTGAGTTCAGCAAGGTTGCAGATACAACGTAAGTATAAAACAAATTTCTATATATTGTAAATGAACTCATGACCATCAAAATTAAGAATGCAATACCAAATACAATCTAAAGAACATCTAAAGAAATACATAGGCTCATGGATTTGAAGACTCAACAGAGTAAAGATGTCCATTCTCCTAAATTCATTTGCAAATTTTAAATAATTCCTATCAAAATACCAGCAAGAATTTTTTATAGATATATACAATTGTGAGGTTTATTTGGAAAGACAAAGGGACAAGAATAGCAAAGCAATTTTGAAAGCGAAGAAAAAGTGGGAAGAGTGAATCTATCCAATTTCAAAACTTATTTGTAGCCACAGGAATCAAGACTGTGTGTTTTGGCTGAGGGGAGACACACGGATCAGTGGAACAGAATAGAGAATGCAGAAATATGTTCGACTGATATTTTGCAAAGTTACAAAAGCAATATGATGAAGCGAAGATTATGTGTCCAACAAATGGTGCTAGGGCAATTGGGCATCCATTGACCAAAAAATGAACCTCTCACGTATCATGTAAAATTATTATTATTGTAAGATTGTAAAAATGGACCACCACTCTGGAAAAGTGGCTTATGGTTTGTCAGTTACTTAAACAAAGAAACACGCAATCAGTATATGACTCAACACTTGTACTCCTGGACATTTATCCCAGGGAAATGGAAGTTTATGTCAATACAGAAATCCAAAGATCCATGTTTTAAAGATGGTTTATTTGTCAGACTCCAAAACTTAAACAACCCAAATGTCCCTCAAAGGCGAATGGTTAAACAAAACTGAGAGCCATATTATGGAATACCACTCAACAACAAAAAGGAACTCATACCGACCTATGCAACAACCTTGATGAATCTCCAGAGAATCGTGCTAGATGTAAGCCAGTCCCAAAAGATTACAGACTATATAATTTTATTTATATAACATTCTTGATGTACCTTAATTATAGAAATGGAAAACATTTGTTATTCGTTGCCAAGGGTTCTGGATGGAGATGTGGGTAGGGGGAAAATGGGTGGAGCTAGAAAACAGCACCAAGATGGGTCCCCATGGTAATGGAAGCATCCTGGATCTCATTGGTGTTAATAGCAACACCCTGGCCCTACTCTTGTGCTGCAGTTTTACAGCAGCACAACACTGAGGGAAAGTGAGGACAGAGGACCTAGGATCCCTCCGTAGCACTTCTTACAACTGCATGATAAAAGCTAATTCTCTTAAGATCAAAATTCAACTTACAATAAATACATGAGTCTTGGGGCACCTGGGTGGTTCCGTTGGTTAAGCGTCTGACTTCGGCTTAGGTCACGATCTCATGGTTCATGGGTTCGAGCCCCGCGTCGGGCTCTGTGCTGACAGCTCAGAGCCTGGAGCCTGCTTCGGGTTCTGTGTGTCACTCCCTCTCTCTCTGCCCCTCCCCCACTTGCAGTCTGCCTCTCTCTCTCTCTCTCTCTCTCTCGCTCAAAAAATAAACATTAAAACAAATTTACAATAAATAAATGAGTCTTTTAAAAATGTGTCTACCGCTAAACTGTTCACACATTTTCCCATCTTTTTTCTAGATCTTTTCCATATGTCTCCAAGTTAGCATTCAGTATGATTATCCCACTCAATCGATTTGGGCACTGTATAACGTGATTTTCTCATGGTCAACAAAGGCAAAACTGACACTACCTCATAATTCTTTAATTGCCTACAGCATACACTTTTCACCTTCCTTCTCCAGAGTGCCAGCAAAATGTAGCTCTTTCCACACATGAAAACAAATTTAACAAACATTCAAAATATGCCAATGACTCTGCTTTCATGATCTTGTGACTTTTTTTTAAGCAATCAAGAAGAAAAATCCTCAAGCAAAACTTAATAAGAAATTATACATTTTATAAGAAATTATGCATTAAATTTTTATAAGAAATTATACATTTAAAGAAATTTTATAAGAAATTATACATAAATTGAGGAATTAACTGACAGAAATAACTGTAAATTTAAGTTTATTGGATTTTCTTTTGTCATTTACCCATATCTCTTTTATAAAGAGCTTTTCAAATCAACTGTGCATTTTCATTCAAAAAAGTTCTTAAATTTACATTTAAATTTTTCTTTAAAGATTTAGGGAGAGGGCATTTCTTGGCTTAATGAGAATAATATTAATTGAAAAAAAATAACATGCATTATGTTTGTTGGAATGCTATCATAATAACAAACCACTGGAAGCAATAAACACTTCTCATAAAATAAACATCGATGTATCTATCAACCAGAATACTACTATTATTGACAAGGGAAATATTATAAAATGTTCATTGAAAATATAGTTTCTAATACAGTTCGTAAAAGTGTGTGTCCAGTATTATGTGCCTGTGAGAAAAAGCGTATGCATATTCATAAAGGTGCATATACACAAAGGGGAAAAAAGGCTAGACAAATCTACATCAAATGTTACGACAGTTGACTGACAAAAGTTTTATGACTGCTTTACACTTTCCTAATAGTTTCATTTTATTTTCTCGGTAAATAAACATACATTCTTAGTATATGGTGGGGAAAAGTTAGTTTATTATTTTTTTTAATTTTTTAATGTTTATTTATTTTTGAGAGAGAGAGAGAGAGTGCGCACAAGCAGGGGAGGGGCAGAGAGAAAGAGGGAGACAGGGGATCTGAAGCAGGCTCTGTGCTGACAGCAGAAAGCCCGATGCAGGGCTTGAACGCACCATCGGCAGGATCATGACTCAACCGACTGAGCCCCCCAGCCCCCTCCCCCAGGGGAAAAGTTACTCTAAAATATCACTAAGGTACAGAATATGTGAAAACCGCAGAACCCAAAACAGCATTGGTTCAAACTGCCATCAATCAAGTACCCATTGATATTTCAAGATGAATTATAATCATATATTTTAGTTCCTGAGAGAAAACAATGAGAATTCCTCTTGAACTTGACACAACACGGTTGAACAGAGGGGACCGGAAGGGTTTTAAAATGACAGATATTGGGAGTGGGGCACACAGCTCGGGCTCCCCTGCATCTGCCTGCTTAAACTTTCTCCTCAAAGGGCTCAACTTTTCAGTTTCAGAGGGAGATACTTCTTTTTGACAAGTAAATCCATTTCAACAATATCATTAGCACAACAATGCTTTTGATGAGCAATTTTCAGCTGATGAATGTTACTAGGGTTTTACATTGATATTGCTTTCATATTCTCCCCAAACTGCTAAACAGGAGAGTGGCAAAGTGTACCAATCAACTCAGCTACTGATAATCAGGATATATTTTGACATGATTGAAGAATCTTGGAGCTGTGGACCAGCCATTTGTTTCCTGCGGGAAGTCTCCAGAATGAACTGTGGGCCCCTAATTGTTTTGAACCCACTTTCTTTTTGTGATTACCATTCGTCAGAATTTCTCCTGGTCCTTTTATGTTGTCTTTCCCCTGTGCCATGAGTAAATATGAATACCATTCTCCCTTAAACTCAAAATTTCAGAAAAATTGATGTATTCAGTAGATGTTTCCAACATGATACTACCATGGTCAGAAAAATACCACCATATGACTGAAATATAAATCAAATGACAACTTCCTAACTGGAAAATAAAAGGCAGGCTTAAATTTCTTTAACATTTCACCTCAGGGAAATCCCAAGGAAATGACACACAGGGTACTTTTCCTGAGTCACCGTGCTTGACCTACTGAGAGCCGTCATGTATTTTCTGATTAAATTTTTGTTACTGTCGTCATTGTTATTTTCTTCATTTGGACATAATTTTCTATTCTTTTTAAAAAATTTTTTGCAACATTTTATTTAGTTTTGACAGACAGAGTGAGCAGGGGAGGGAGAGAGAGAGAAGGGGAGACCCAGAATCCGAAGCAGGCTCCAGGCTCTGAGCTGTCAGCACAGTGCCCGATGCAGGTCTTGAACCCAAGGACGGTGAGATCATGACCTGAGTGGAAGTCGGACACTTAACTGACTGAGCCACACTGGTGCCCCCATAATTTTCTATTCTTGTTATCTAATCCAGAAAAATGGTGGAGTCGAATGTCAAGGGAGAGGACCCAAAACAAGGAAGATATATGGGAAAATACAACTGAAGCCAGAGAAGAGAGAATCTGCCGTCATCCCCAAACTGCACCATGGAGACAGCTTCCAACTTGACTCAGTATTTGAATGTCAATGATAATTTTTTTTAAGAGAAAGAAAAGACTCTTCAAATCATGACATTTTATAGCAAAAACCTGAATCTTTCCAGACATGAAGCTAGTTCTACACTGACACCATACCCCTCTAGCCTTCAAGTTTCCTGCTTATCCTTCAACGTAGACTCCTGTCTCTCCCTCTCAATCTCTATTCCCCGGGATCAGGGGATTTTTGTCACCACATGTTTTTTCTAATGCAGTCACGCTCATTTCCTTACACATTGCCTATGGCCATTTTTAGCAGCACGGCTCAGCAGCAGAGACCTGCTAGCCTACAGTACCATGAATGTTTACAAAACTGGCTAACTCCTTCTCTAAGTTCTAATCAAACTCTTGTTTCCTGAAAATCTAGGCTCATGCCTTCTGAAAATCTTTTCCCCTGAAATACTGGATCCCTTCCCCTTCCCCTCTGGCTTTCTACCTGACTAGTTCCTCTCATCCTTCAGGTATGGTTTGAATATCTCCTTTCTTTAAACTAGGTCTTACCTGTTATTTGCCTAAACACACTTGTCACAATTTACAATCATTGGATTAATTCTTTCTCCCCCTCTAGAATGCGTTCCCTGTAATTTTATTTCCAAAGCCCAGCAGCACACTTGGAATGCAAACTGCTTATCCAATATATGTTGAATCAAGACCAAGTACACAGCAAATTCTCAATCAAGAGTTAGGAGTGGGTTTCCAGCCACAGCCACCTGGGCTGCCCAGGATAACAGGGGCCTCCTCTCAGTGCTGGTGGTGGAGGAATTAGGCAGAACTCAAAGAGGGGTCTTTCCTGACTCCTGACAGGGAGAGCCTGGGACTTCTTCCTCTGGTGAACTTAGCTCACCTCCGACCAAGGCTTTCATTTCCCTCAGAACTTCCAGTAGGAAGTTGGGGCGCCTGGGTGGCGCAGTCGGTTAAGCGTCCGACTTCAGCCAGGTCATGATCTCGTGGTCCGGGAGTTCGAGCCCCGCGTCGGGCTCTGGGCTGATGGCTCGGAGCCTGGAGCCTGTTTCCGATTCTGTGTCTCCCTCTCTCTCTGCCCCTCCCCCGTTCATGCTCTGTCTCTCTCTGTCCCAAAAATAAAAAAAAATAAACGTTGAAAAAAAAATTAAAAAAAAAAAAAAGAACTTCCAGTAGGAAGTAAGACTGGGAGCTTCTGAGACTGACAGTGTGAGTGTTTGTGTGTGTGTGTGTGTGTGTGTGTGTGTGTGTGTGTGTGTGTGTAGGGGGGTCTTTGTCTCCCCTTCTTTTTGGGTGGGCTCTCCCCTCAGTCCTCACTGCCATACTTTGATGCCTTGTTTGTGCTCGGCTACCCCTCTTCTGCTAAACCCAAGGCCAAATCCGTCAGCAGGAGTACACCTGTGCCTTGGCCCTGACGAGCATTCAGACTATGAGTAGCAATGAATCTAGCTTGTTTTGTGCACGAAAGGCCATGGCAACTGCTCTCAGAAGACCCACCTGCCAGCCCAGACCACCCAGACGGTTTGAGCTAAACCCAACTCATGCCTGTGCGGAGGGACCGTGGAGTGACCTCTGGAGTGACCCACGATCACCTTGATCACAGTATCATCCTAAAATCTCTGCCCAAGGAGGCCCCTCAGCCTCATTTACATAACACGCGGTATATGTATAGGCATGGTTCCTTGAGGTGCATGAACAGCCTTATGCCCGCCTCTATATACAATGACCAGGCTTCCCTATCTAAATATTCATCCTACCCCTAAGCAAAAGGAATCCATTCACCTTCTCTCGGGGAGTCACAGCTTTGGAAGCCATTCCCCATGATCTTATTTGCTGCAGCAAAAAAAAAAAAAAAAAAAAAAGAGCTTCTTTGTGCGACAACTCAAAAACAAACAAACAAAAAAGAATTAGGAGTGGACGATGTATTAGAGTAGGTCTCCGATAAATACCTATTAGAGGAAGGGAGATAAGACAGAAAGAAAAAGCAAGGGGAAACATTTGCTCCAAGATAAAATAGAGGAGCTGTATCTCCACAAATGCGCACATTATCTGTAGACAATATGGCATAAGTTTCAAGTCCTGGATTCCTTTCCTGGCTCCCGTATTCACTGGGCAACTCTAGACACACCTCTGGAGTCTTTTGTGCTCTTGAAATCACATCTGTGAAAAGAGAAACTTGATATAGATGATCCAAAGTCCCTATGATTCTTTGGATGCCTGGGTGGCTCAGTCAGTTAAGCATCTGGCTCTTGGTTTTGGCTCAGGCCATGATCTCACAGTTCTGTGAGTTTGAGCCCCTGCATCGGGCTCCATGCTGATGGTGTGGAGTATGCTTGGAATGGTCTCTCTCCCTCTCTCTCTGCCTTTCTCTCTCTTAAAATAAATAAAAATGTTTAAAAAGTCCCTCTGATTCTTAATATATGATGATTCAACAGAAGTTCAAGATAATTTATATAGGCTAATTATTAAGCACAATTCAGTACACAAATTCTCATTTTTGTCTGACCTGTTTGCCTTGGAATAAAACCTCAATTTCTATATGGGACACCATGCAATTTCTATAGGTTAACCTTACCCCCTAGTTCTGGTTGTGAGTACATGGACCCCATCTGGTTAATCAGGTGGTTCCATCTCTCAAGTATATGCATGGGATCTTTTATGGGTATAATACCCAAGACAGGCCAACAAGACTTAATTCTAGGACTTCAGAGAAAACGATCAGGAAGAACTCACATTCTATCAGGATTATAAGCTACAAGATTTATATGTCTGCAGCTGCCAGGGAGTTCCATGTATAGAGAGCTGGCCTATGAAGGGAACACAGATAAGGAGGCAAGTCCAAGAAACAGAAAGAGAGATACACTCTCTCAAAATCCTTAGATCCCCTGGAACCAGCCCTACCTGAGCTTAGGTCACACTGGACTGTTAGGTCATTTGGATTGATAAATCCCTTGTTTTGCTTAAGTGACATAAATCCCTTTTTTTGCTTAAGTTTCTTTGAATTTCAACCAAGAGTCTCGGACAACACATGCAAATCATCTCTGCTTTTATGTACAAATTTCTTTTCTAAAGGGTGATTTGTCTACTTCATGCTTCAATCTCTACTCCCTGCTTGTCTACTCTCTGCCCACCCCCCCTTGACACTTCTCAGCCTCTGACACCTCATCATTGGCAAAAGCTTTCAATCAATGGAAGACAAAAACTGGACATGGGAATGAATATTTCCTTGTTCTAAAGATCTGGATGTCTATCAACAGCCGTTATCTTGTGTAAATCATTAAAATAATTCAGTTGCTAAAAAAAAAAAAAAAGAATAAAACACCATAAAACTTATCACCGAGCCATCAATGTCATACAAAAATAAGATGGCTTTGGCCCCATTAGGCTTAAGCTGAGATAAAAAGTAGCCCAGGATGTTTACCTTTCTAACTTTAAAGAGACCCAGTAGGGAGAAATCAAATCATACTGTGATTATTGAACATTTCAGGCACTCCAAACCACAGGCTTGCTGGGCTCTGAATGTTTTGAGTTGGAAACTCATCAGCACTTAACTAGTTGGAGGGGAGATTGACATACAATTAAAGTTTGACTGCTTGGTCCTGATACCAAAAAGTAAAGAGCCTAGGAGACCTTTCTGCACGTAGTTTACATTTTACACATTTTTCCATAGATTCCATCTTATCATTTCCTAACAATTCTATGAGTTACACAGATATCCATTACACAGATATCAAAACATAAACATGTACAGGTAAATAGCTTGTAGAAGATGCCACGATTACTTATCAGCAGCCACTAAAGCAATCGTCCTTAATCTTTTGTTGTTGTTGTTGTTGTTTGTTTAATATTTAAAAAAAATCATCTAAAGCTTAAAAGTTAGATCAAGATTATTGAGAACCTGATAAAACCTTCTTCCTAGGCAACACATTTTTACATACAAAAACTTCGAATACAAAATGAAAAGAAATGGATCCCTAAAGCCTATTAATTAAAGTCCCTGGGATCTTTAGACCCAAATTAAGAACAATTGACCATAAAAATATCATCACTATTGGTTCCCCTTGCTGTAGTCTCTCCATCATGCAATGATGGCCATTGTTTATTAACCTGAATACATTTTCAGAGATAAGAAGCTGCATGTTAACATTCAGCCAAATGCAAAGCTATGCGTATTTGTATCCTCATTTGTAAAAAAAAAAAAAAAAAAAAAAAAAATGCAACCCATGTCTCATTCTTCTACCCTTCAAAATGAAAATTACAATTCTTCATTAGCCCAATTATCTAGCCACAAATTATCTGTGCACCTCTCAAAGATCTTAAGTTTCAAGTGCCTAGATGTTAAAGGAAACAAAAAACAGAAGGAAAAAAATGAGGGAGGGAGGGAGGGAGGGAGGGAGGGAGGGAGGTGGGGAAGGAAGGAAGGAAGGAAGGAAGGAAGGAAGGAAGGAAGGAAGGAAAGTAGGTTTGGAGGAAGGAATAAAAGGAAGGAAAGGACAGGAGGGAGGAAGAGAAGGGAGGGAAGGAAGGGAGGAAGTCTTTGTTGTTGTTAATATTATCACTATTTATATTTCTTACATGACCAACAGGTTTTTTTCTTTTATTTTTGATAGTTTATCTTAAAATTATTTCTGGGGTTCCACTAGGACTTCTTACATATACTTACAAAAACATCCCATTAGATAGCTAGGGTTGTGCACCTTCCCGTTAGTTACTTTTACATTCTGCTGCCTCTGCTCCAGTACACACAGAGGACCTACAACCTCCTTATGCCACTACCTGTACATGCTGCTACCTTCTCTCCATGGCACCACTACCATGGAGAAGCCAAGTCCTGCATCAAGTGTTTCTGCCATTCTTAGTACATCAGAGCCTCATGACATTCCATTGACTGATGGAAAGGTCTATCTGCTCTGTCCCTTTCAGTTAGGTTTTCTCAAATAGATATCAACTTACTTCACCCCAAATCATATAGAGGTCTTAGTAATTTTTTAACCTATTAAACTTCCCCCAAGAGTGAAAACTAACAACCCCTGGTAGGGTTGAGCAAATGAGCTGTCCCACCTCTAGTTTGGCTGGATGTTTAAGGATAAATTTCTCATAAAATTTTTTTCAATTCTCCACTGCTTCCTGTATCTATGCCCTATACAGTGTGACTTTGTAGCTCTTCCATCAAGGGTGAAATGTATTTCCAACTCCGTGAATTTGAGATGATTCTGCCTTCAATTAAATGAATAAAATGTGGTAGGAATGACTATCTGCTGGTTCTGACCCTGGTCTTCTAGAGATCTTTAATACTTCTGCTTTTATTTGGACCCCCAAGACAATCATATGAACATATCTAGCCTTCTGGAAATGAGAGACCATGTGGAATAAAGTTAAGTCTGCTGATTCTTCCTAATCAAGGCTCCAGACCTGTGAAGGACCCCAGCCATGCTGAGAAAACCCAACCTGCAGTTAACCACAGGAAAGAGTACAACTATGCCAGACCAACCATCCCTAGTCAACCTAGGGACTTGAGAAAAAAAAATGCTTGCTGTTTCAGCTTACTGAGTTCTGGAGTGGTTTGTTATGCAGCAAGAGCTAACTGATACATTTTTCTTTCCAAGGAATGATTTTCTTTTAGGAAGTCTTCATTTACTGATGCAAATACTGTTAAGAGAGCCTACTATATTAGTTTGGCAAATAAGCCTAGGTGCTCTGAATCTTGTCAAGTTGATTCAAGTTGTAACAAGCCTATTATATCTGAATTCTAAGTCGATGTTTGTTTTTTTATTTTTAATTGGGGTATGTCCATGTTTCTAGTAATTTATGTACCCATATAATGCTTTACATTTTAAAAATAGTATATGTTGAATTATTTTCCTAATTATTCACATTTTTTACATATTTTTTGAGGTTTTCACATGGATAAATCTTTTCCTTAAAAACATTTCCTTCCAGATTCTGTAAGACCCAACCATCTGTCTGAGATTACTCCACCAATCGTGTTGCTTTTAAGGCATTCATTTACTCAAAAAAATATTCTGTGGTATCTTTGACAGAGGTTGAACGAGTAAATGAAGGAGTTAACAAATGTAATCACTTCTTCCTTACCAAGGGTTGGTATTTAATGGAGGACATTCACTGAGTCCTTACTATGTACTAGATATTGTGCTACATGCTTTAGATGAATTTTGTCATTCATCCTCATTTATCAGTTGGATGAGGCAGGTATAAATATTCTCCACGTTAGCGGGTTCAACTAATGTGATCAAGATTACAAAGTAAATGGGAGATTATGATTTAAATTTATGTCTTATAAAAGATTTATAGATGTTTCTGTGACCTGTGCTTCTCTCTCTGCCTCTAAAATCAACTTCTCCAGAACTCAGTTGGGTTTTTTTTTTCATTTATGGCATTTTATTTTTTTTATATAATGTATTGTCAAATTGGTTTCCATACAACACCCAGTACTCATCCCAACAGGTGCCCTCCTCAATGCCCATCCCCCACTTTCCCATCTCCCCCACCTCCCATCCTACAATCGATTGGGTTGTTTAGTCACCAACGGATGTGGATCATCCATCTCTAAGGGCAATGTTTTATTTATGTCAAGACCTTGGAACACCTTTGATATTTGAATAGGGTTAACACGATTGGTTTCCTCCCAAAGCACATGACCTTTTATTTTTTTTTTTATTTATTTTTTTTTTTTTGAGATGGACTGTTATTTAATTAGGTTCTTTGTAAGAAATTTAGAACACCAATTTGTGAGGGTAAACTCCATTCGTGAGGGCAAACACAGAGCGGAGGTAGCCCTGAAGCTGAGGAACGGCTTTGATTTTTGGCAGAATTTGCGAGTCCACAGCTTTCTGATCAACCTTGCGCTGCTCTGTAATCTCATATTTCTCTTTCTCCGTGTCGAAGATCTCACCTTCCTGGTGTCTGGGCTTATGCAGCTTCTTCTTCTTAAAGTAAGCATCAGTGAGGTGTTTGGGGATTTTCACATTGCTGATATCAATTTTGGTGGAGGTGGCAATGACAAATTTCTGGTGTGTTCTACGCAGAGGAACTCGATTAAGGGACAGAGGTCCAGTCACAAGTAGCAAGCCACTGCTCAGTTGCTTCAGGAAAACCACTCTCTTGCCTCTGTGGCGCCCAGTGAGGATGATCAAAATGGTCCCAGGAGTGATGCTAGCTCGCAGTTTCCTCACATGCTGACTAAAAGGTTTTTTGCCGTGGCTCAACAGCTTCCGAGGCACATCTTCAGTAGGATAATACCTAGGCATTTTGCGAAGTTTCACCACTCGGGTACCACCATTCTTGTCACCACCAACTGGTTTTGTGACAGTAGCAAGAACCTTCTCCTTCTTTTTCTTTTCAATCCTGGATTTAGCTGCTGAATACTTCCTCTTGTACATGGCCTTTCTCGAATACATAGCCGATCGGGAATATCTGCCAATTCCTCTGACTAGGACGGGGTTTCGGCTGCAGTGGGGCTTCCCCTTCTTTGGCGTTTTAGCCTTGAGGTTACCCTTCTTCACCTTGCCACCAGCATCAGCCTTCTTGGCTTCAGGTTTCTTCTCCTTAGCATCCGGCTTCTCAGCTTTTTCGCCCGCCATCTTGCAAGATGGGAAAGAGCGCACATGACCTTTTAGATCATGATTATTAGTGAGGGTTCTTCTTTGGAGGTGGGGGGTTAATTTGCTTTTTCTGTTTGTTGTTGTTGTTGTTGTTGTTACACTATAAACGGCCTCAAAATTTCAGTGGTTTACAAAAACAAGTTATTTTCTTTTCTCACTTATGGATTTGAAGGGTGTGGCTCATTTGACTGAACATAGCTGAGCTGGGTTCTAGGCTGCAGGATAACCTGAGGTCTTTTCTCTGCATCGTCATTACTGAGGGTCCAGCAGCTAGCCAGGACATGATTTTGTTTGTTTTTGCCTTGGTATTGGTTTGGGTTCTTCATAAAGATTTTATCAATCATCTTTGAGTTCTTAAGAAGTCTCTTTCCCAAACTTTTTAAAAAGTCGTCTCATGTCACAGATGTTTTCTTTAAGGCTTGATTTGTTTTGTTTTGTTTTAGAACAGTTTTACGTTCACAGAAAAATAGAAAGGAAGGTACAGAGATTTCCTGCATACCCCCTGCCTCACACATGGACAGTCTACCCAATTATCAACCTACTGCCAGAGGGTATATTCACTATAATCAGTGAACCTGTATTAACACCCCATAATCAAACAAAGTCCCTAGTTTACATTACGGTTCACTCTCAGTGCTGTACAAGCTATGGCTTTGGAGAAATGTATAATGACATATATCCATCATTGTAGGATCAAACAGTCTTTTCACTGCCCTAAAAATCCTCTGTACTGCATCTATTCATCTCTCCCCGCCTTCCAACTGCTGGCAACCAGCAGTCTGGCAACCAGATTTTTACTGTCTCCATAGTTTCTCCTTTTGCATATCATAGAGTTGGGATCATACAGTGCACAATCTTTCCAGACTAGCTTGTTTAGCTTACTAACATTGCATTTAACGTTCTTCCAGGTCTTGATATGGCTTGATAGCTCATTCCCTTTTAGCACTGAATAATATTCCATTGTCTGGATGTGCCACAGTGTATCTATCCATCCACTCTGTATGAAAGAACATCTTGGTGGCTTCCAAATTTGTGCAATTATGAATAAAGGTACTATAAACATCCATGTGTAGTTTTTTGTGTAGATGTGAGTTTTCAACCCCTCTGGTTAAATACCAAAGAGCATAGTTGCTGGGTTGTAGGGTAAGACTGTGCTGAGTTGTGTAAGAAATGGGCAAACTATCTTCCAAAGTGACTATCCCAGTGTTCATTCCCACTAGTAGTGAAGCCATGTTCTTTTCATGGTAGATCATAGGAACACAAGAGAAGAAGCTACTTGTGCAGATATATTTAAGCCTTGTTTGCACCACTAACCTTAACATTTCCATAGTCAAAGCAAGTTACTTGGCCAAACCCAGGGATAAGGAAATATACCCCACTCACCACAAAGTCACAGCAATGGTAGGGAAAAACAATTCTATAACAGAAAAGGAGTGAAAACCTTAATGACAGGAAAGCAGTGAAATTATGATGATGCAGTCTACTACAGGAAGCCTAGGAAGCACTTCTGAAGATCTCCATGTGTCTCCAGAACAATTTGACCAATTTAACTGGATGGAAACCTCTTAAAGGGGTGACCATTTAATAGCCCTCCAGAGCTTAACACTATCACTTTTTCAATAAATTCTCTCTGAAAAACAATATAACTTCCAGTTTACTATCAAATGACTTGCATGCTGAGGGAGCCATATGGAAGCAAGAGGGACAAAATGCTTACACCTATGGAATATTATCAAGTATTCACTTTTAGACAGTGTGGGATGGTTCTGGAAAACTGGCTTCTGGAATCAGAACAGCATTCAAATCCTGGCTCTGCCATTTGCTAATTGTGTTACTCCTGGTAAGTTACTTGACCACTCTTTATTAATGTCTTCTCCTGCAAAATGGAGGCAATAGCATTGCCCACTTTGGGTGGGCAGAACAATGGGTCCCCAAAGATGTCTACCTTCTAATCTCTGAAACCTGTCATGCTGCATGGTAAAACAGACTTGCTGAGATAATTCAAGTTACTGACCAGTGACCTTAAGATAGTGAGATTATAATGGATTCTCCGAGTGGGCCCAATCACGAGCCTTTAGAAGCACAGAAAGGTCTCCAGTTGACTGCAAAGAGATATGGCAAAAGAAGTCAGAGGGATTCCAAGCAGGGGAAGGGGTTGACACACTGTTGCTAACTCAGATATGTAGGGGGGCCCAGGTGCAAGGACCAAAGATAGGCTTCCAGGAAATTAGGGCAGCCCCACCCTGCAGCCAGGAAGGAAACAGGGACCTCAGTTCTATAATCACAAACAACTGTAATTGCCAACCTCTATGATCACAGAATCCGACCTCTTCCCCAGAACGACCGCTAAGGAACGCAGCCCTGCACACACTTTGACTAGAAGCCAGTGAGACCTATTCTGGACTTGAGACTTCTAGAATACTGTGAGATAATAAATGGGTGTGGTTTCAGGCCACTACACATGTGGTGATTTGTTATGGCAGCAATAGAAAACTGATACGCCACCTCATAGCGTTGTGCTGAGAATTCAATGATGTAGAGCACTAATCATCAATCCCTGTTCACTGTTGTATTTATGTGTGTAACTTCTGGGGACTCCTACTGTTTTAAAACATCCAAACCGGAGCGCAATTTCCCAAACTCTCCTGGCATAAGAATATCATTAGCGGAAGATTTTTGGGTTCTGGCTAATTAGATGTGGTACCTAACAAGCAGTGTTTTCTGTGTTTGTGTGCACAAAGGCCTTCTGCTGTCTGGCAACCACAGAAAACAAGTTGTTACAAATCCAACCACTGTAACTTCTCATTAAGTTTCCCTGGTTACTGGCCATCAGCGAAAGCCTTTGTCTACCTTGAAATGCAAATGCTAACATTTCTCACCAACCAACTAGGCAAGATGAAAAGATCCTAGAACATGGTTACAGAATTTAGGAGAGAGGAAAGTGAATTTCGACGCTTTTCTTCTCCTCCCAAAATCTCTTTCGCTTCCCATATGATTCCTTTCTTTTCTTTTGCTTTCTTCTCCAACAGTAGTTGTCACACTAGAAGCTGACCCAAAGACTGACATATGGAAGGTGAAAAAGTCGGATTTGAAAAGTCTAGAGGCAGAGTAATTTGAGTATGAAAACAAAACAAAAACACAAAACCAAACCCAAAGCATTGAGTCAGTAAGAGCAGGCTTGAGACCCATGGGCACAATGCAAACTAGGTTATTCTTGCCTTTCTACAAACAGGTACCTTTCTTTTAAAGGATGCAGCAAGCATTACCTCCCTCTCAATCAGATGTGTAACTCCAGGAGAGAAATGAGTATGGCCTGCCACTCACGAGTTAGAAAACCAAACTGCTGCCTCTTCCGATCCAGCATTCTGCGACCCTGATCCAAAAAACCCCACCACACACAGGAGTACTGATGCATAGGGGCACTTGTACCCCAATGTTCATAGCAGCACTCTCAACAATAGCCAAATTATGGAAAGAGCCTAAATGTCCATCAAATGATGAATGGATAAAGAAATTGTGGTTTATATACACAATGGAATACTACGTGGCAATGAGAAAAAATGAAATATGGCCTTTTGTAGCAACGTGGATGGAACTGGAGAGTGTGATGCTAAGTGAAATAAGCCATACAGAGAAAGACAGATACCATGTGGTTTCACTCTTATGTGGATCCTGAGAAACCTAACAGGAACCCATGGGGGAGGGGAAGGAAAAAAAAAAAAAAAAGAGGTTAGAGTGGGAGAGAGCCAAAGCATAAGAGACTCTTAAAAACTGAGAACAAACTAAGGGTTGATGGGGGGTGGGAGGGAGGAGAGGGTGGGTGATGGGTATTGAGGAGGGCACCTTTTGGGATGAGCACTGGGTGTTGTATGGAAACCAATTTGACAATAAATTTCATATATAAATAAAAAAAAAACAAAAAAAAAAAACAAAAAAAAACAAAAAACCCCACCACTGTGCACCTCCAATAAAAGAAAGCCACTTATTGTGGTGGAGAGTGGGGTATCAGAACAATCTCGCCAATCCCCATCACTCCACCTTGAAATGTCTGGTGTGCTTAGCAAACAACGATGATTTTAAAAACTGCCCGCTGCTCTGAGTGGGACTTAGGCAAATGGCCCTCTCCCTAGTTTCACAAATTATAATTGTGCTCAGGCTTCCATGAGACCAGGAGGGAATATTTAGTCATACTCACCAATCCTGCAGCAGGGGAAAAAAAATCATAGTGGGGAAGGTCTACTAAGGGCTTTTATTTTCAATTACTCTTACCTGAGTTATCACAGTTTGGGTTCTGGACAAACAATTGCCATGGCAACCATTATCTCTAGCAATTTGTATTCTTTGCTCATTTTTGTTCCAGTTTTGCAAAGCATTAGTGTTTTCGTGTTCAATTTATTTTTACCAGTCAGTGATACTCACATAGGCAGCCATGCTTAACAGCCCCTCTCACACTGATATTATATTTTTTTAATGGCCATGCATAGGGAAGATGGTTTCTTTTGTTAACTGGGCATTAAAATGTACCTGCTCACACATCTGCTTTTTTTTTTTTTTTTTTTTTTTTTTTTTTACTGAAGTTTCCTTCAAAATGATTGAAAAAGATGGGCTGTCTTGAGGTAGCATCTTGCAACTCTTTGTAGTTGGGAACTGGTGAACAGGGCTGGCCTGAGCCGTACAACTTTTAAGGATGAAATTCAAAGAGAAAAGAATGGATGCCTAACCAGATTCCAGTAGCCCTTTCTCTAATCAAAGTACCAGCCTTATGGATCATTGCCTCTCCCAGCTCTATACCTGCCTCTCTATCACTTTCATAGATAAAAGTGCAACGTGCTGAGATTTGTCCCTTTAAAGGGTCTTTAATATCGACTTTCCTGTACTTTTATGCGAAATAATTACGCATCCGTTTAATCCTCTACCTTACCGAAATGTTACTTTGGTCTTTGGTGCTATGATTAGCACATACAAGAATAAATGCATAGCTAGTTTCCTGCTGGATGAGTTTTGGCTCCTCTGTGTGGATCATTCCTCCCGACAGACAGCACAAGGGAATCAGTTCTACTTGTTACCAAAAGGCTGTGGCGTAGACTCCCGGTGTGTTTTTTGGTGGGTTTTTTTCTTTTCCCACAAAATATCAAGCATTATTACTCCAGGCTAATTGCAGTGCCATGTGCTGTATTTAATTTAATGCTTGCACTTTTCATTTTACATGGAGGTAAAAGAATATTTAGGAACATTAAGCATTACTACAGTTGTTTTCAAACGGTAGCATACCTCAGAATCACCTGGATGGCTTCTTAAAACTCAGATTCTGCATGTCTTGGGTAGAGTCTAAGAATTTGCATTTCTAATAAGTTCTCAGGAGATACTGATGCAGCTGGTCAAGTCGCCACATCTTTAGAAAAACTGCACCATAGTATACTTGATTAAAATATTTAATTTGGGGGCATTTGGGGGGCTCAATCGGTTGAGCATCTGACTCTTGATTTCGGCTCAGGTCATAATCCCAGGGTCATGGGACTGAACCCCAAGCCAGGCTCTGTACTGAGTGTGGAGCCTGCTGAAGATTCTCTCTTGGGCGCCTGGGTGGCTCATTGGGTTAAGCCTCTGACTCTTGGTTTTGGCTCAAGTCATGATCTCGTGGTTTCATGAGTTCAAGCCCCACGTCGGGCTCTGCGCTGAACATGCAGAGCCTGCTTGGGATTCTCTGTCTTCCTCTCTCTCTGCCCCCACCCCCCGCATGCCCTTCTAGTTCTCTCTCAAAATAAATAAATACACTTAAAAAAAAGGCTCTGTCTCTTTCCTTCTTCCCCTCTCCCCCACTTGCATGGTCTCTATTTCTCTTAAACATAAAATATAAATTAAAATATCTAATTTGGTTCAAGTATAACAGGGATCACAGATTCTTTCTAAGATTCAAATAAGTTGGGGGGTAGGGAGCCTGCAGACCCTCCCAAGAGAAATTCATCCCCACAGAAGTAAAAGAGCATAATTAGTGGGCCCCGGAATGAATAGTTTACAAAAGAGGGATAAGCTTGAGTTAGGAGTGATATCTCTCAAGTCTGTCTTCTGGCCCAGCCCGAAGATGTTAGTATACTAACATCTATGCCCTGTGGAAAGTAGGAAGCTCTAAGGAAAATCTGCAAGATAGTCCTTTGGACCCCAAGAATCTCTTGCTTTGGGGTCCTTCGAAAATGGAGCTGAGTAGAAGGGAGAAAGGGAGATCTCTTCCAGCCTTCCCTCTTCCCCAGTGACGTCTCGACTCTGCAGTTTTGAGATTTAAAGGCAGTGCCTAGCAGAGCATTGGTACATCAGCACAGGCTGCCAGCAAAGAGGCAGGAGATGCCCTGCAGGAGACAGACACTTCCAACAGTGGCCAATACAGTCACACCCAATGGATGCTCAGCAAATATGGTGAAAATCAGCCATTGCTTAGAGGGAGACAGTGTTGCACAATAAACCACAAAGACACCGGCTGAATATCCAGAATAATTTTGACAACTCTGAGAAGAAACAGCATGAATGAGAAAACCCTGAGACCAACTCAGTCACTTTACATTCATTTGTTCACTCAGTCAATAGTCACCGAGTGCCGACTATATTTCAGACATTGTGCCAAGTGGCATAAAAAGAGATCAGCTATACAGATATGGGCCTGTGTTGAAACTTAAAATTCACACATCAATAAAATAATTAGAGCATATATGCTGTATATGCTGGTTGTTCAGGGTCAGAAACAGAGGGAAACTTAGTTAAGAGTAGAGTAGAGTAGAGTAGAGTAGAGTAGAGTAGAGTAGAGTAAATGGTGAAAGAAATGTTTGGCCAGAGTGCGAGGTAAAGAAAGGAAGACAAAGGCTTGGTCATGGAGCGACAAAGTTTACACTGTCATGTTTTGTGTCCAAATAACATGTCTCGGTGGGATGCTGGGTTATAAGTCCTTTACAATAGTGGCCAAACAGGGCTGGCCAGACATGGCTGGGCTACTTCAATGAAAAAACACCAGAATCTGAATTCATCTCCTGAGTTCAGGGCAGCGGTTCCCAAGGTCTCATCAAGGACAAAGAAAGAAATTCTAAAGTAGGATGGGTAAGCTGAGCATATCTTTACTGCAGAGTGATTGCTCTCTTTTCATAGTGAGGTTTTTCAGGTTCTTTTTTCTCTATATAATTTCCCCGAATGGTCTCTTCTCTTCCCATGGATGCGGACTCCTGTATTCACGGAAGCAGTCCTAGCTGCCACTGCATGCTTAATGCAAGGTTATTTGTTGTTCTCCCAAAGCCTGCAGTCTGTCTGGGGGACTTCCTCTGTCTTATAACTACACCACTAGGAGCACGTGGCCCCCAGGGTTGCTGTGAAGGAGAGTTACTGAAGAGTCTGCAGGTGTTTTTAAGAGACAGGCTGGCAATGGCTTTCATCGTTACTTCCCCGTTAGCCAGGACCCTGTTACACGATTCCAGTTTTCCTGCAAGGAAGCCTGGAAAAACATGCATTTTAAGGATGGCTAACAGTCTCTGCCAGATGCCCAGTCTCTGTCTCCACCTCTGACATCTCACCGGGGCTTCAAACCCACTTATCTGATGGCCAAATGGGACCGGTTCTCTCCAAAAGCAGCCTCTCTCTGCATTCCATTTATGAATACATAAGGCCACCCGAGTCTCCGATTGGAAAGCCTTCCTTCTTTCTTCCTCCTCCCCAGGTCTATCCATTTATGGTCGTAGTCTGTCTCCTTCTCCCCATCTTCGCCACGGCTATGCCAGGACATAGCCGTATCTGCAGACTGCCTCTCTGGCCTCTCTGTCTCTGATTACCCCCCTCCTGCTTCCTTTCCTCTCCATTCCCCAAATTCAAGCTAAGTTATTTATTATGAATGGGAATTTGATCATTTCTCTTTTGTACCTTTTTTTTTTTTTTTTTTTTTTTTTTTTAGCTTCCTTTTGTCCTTAGGAAAAGTCCAGCTTCTCACCCATGGATTGTGAGACCTTGAATAATTAAACTCTCCTTCTATTCCCAGAAAAGGGAATAATTATTGAAGCAATTCAAAAATAAGCATTATTATTTAATTATCACTTTGATAAATGTTACAGGAAAGTATTGGCTGCTAGCAAAGTGCTAGGGATATTTAACCTAACCTGGGGTGACAGGTCTAACCTCAACCTGGGGGTCGGCACAGGCCCCCATTAATTGAAGAATTAATATTTAAGCTGAGAGTTGGAGAAACCAAGGAAAACAGTGGGGACAGACAGGCAATTCAGGGCCACAGGCTCACGGGGCTCAAAGACAATGGGAAGGGTGCCCCAGGATACAACGCGTTTTTCTACGTAAATGCATTTCTTGAGTGCTACAAAGCTGTGACCCTTTTTCGGAGAAACAACATTTCAGAGAAGAAAGCAGTGTGTAGAAAGGCTATGGGCAACTTAAGGAAGGTGTGCTGATCTCAAATACTTGACTCGAATCACTCTTTGTCAGTTTACTTGCTAAAATTTGATTTTCTAAATGGGAACACTCTCAAGTCACTTGGGAAATGTAAATTAAGCTTTTACCAACCCTCCCATGTACGCACACTGACCAATAAAGTAAGACTTCACAGAGATGAAGGCCAAGAGTTTGTTCAGACTTTTTGTTTTCTTAAATTTAGAATCCTCAGGAAAGTCTGGTGTATCCCATTCGAGGACCGAAACTTGAGAAAATGCGACCTAAAACATCAACAAATCGGGACCAATTCCTGCACCACCAGCTTACCTCTCATCTGGTGTCCAGAATGATGCCACTTCGTTAAAAACACAAACAAGACACAACAAAGCCAGATTACAAATTTTTAAGCAACTAAGGGTGTTTATCAAGCATATTCTGCTTTGTCTTCCTTCTTTTTTCCCTTCTTACCCGAGTAGCTGTTACTAGGCTGGAATGTGGAAGTGATAGACAAGTTGGATAATCCCAAAGGCTTGCTCTTTTTAGAATGAAGTCGATCGTTATGTAAATTAGCTAGAGCTTTCTATCGTAGCTGTTTGTATATTCATCTTATCTCTTTCAATGAACTTCGAGCTTCTGGAGTCCTACGGTCTGTATTTCTTCAGTAAAATCCTTCTTCTTCATCGTACAACCTTGCTTATAATAGTCTAAATGAATGTAGTGAAGGAAACACTCTAATCATGGCCCATTTCAAATGGAATAAAATCCAAGTTGGGTTACAAATAGCTACAAAACACTGATAGGGGCTCTGCCTAACTCTAGGATTTCAGTTCCTACCTCCAGTCTCCTTAGTCAATATGTTGAGGTGACCTTGGCCCTCCTGTGCTCAAACACTCCAAATTCCCTCCCCACCCCCCAAACACTGGGATCATGGCACAGCTGGGCTCTTTACATAATCCAAAGCTCGGCTCGGATGCCACCTGCTCAGAGAAGTGAACACAAACCATAGTATCTAAAGCAGGACCACGTCGGCCATTGCTTCTTGTTTCGTCAAGTTCTCGGATTTTCCTCATGTCACTCTATGAAATGACCTAACTCAGTCGCCTGTGGATCTCCCTCTCTTTCTGCTGTGTAACAGACAGTCCATGGCTGTCATGACTTGATCTGCCACGTGACACATATACACGTACGTGCAGGGACTGAATCCACACAACTCCCCACGTTCCACAACCTAGAGCCTGTACAAGTCAGCATCTATACCAGCAGAAGACGGATGTCTCGCTCAGATTAAAACAACGCAAGGAGAGTCTAATAAGCAATTTATTTACTAAGTTGCAGGCAGTGCATAGAAAACTGCAATAGTTTCCAGGGGCTGGTTAAAACAGAGGTGCTACCCAAGGCCAACCTAAACAGATGAAGAATTGAAGGGGATACCTAAGGCTAGCTAGAGAGCACCATGGAGAGAAGACTTCCTTGCCAGGACTGTAAGACGATGGGAGTGTGAGGGGCATTGAGGGAAATAAACACTCCTCCCTCTGAATTCTTCCCTCTGTTATAATCTCCTTAGGTTCCCCATTAACTGAACTAAAAGGAAGTTAGAAAATAAGCAAGAGGACTTTTATACCTTTTTATCTTAAGATGATTCTAGATTCACAAGCAGTGGTGAGAAATAAGGCAGAGAGATACCCTGTAGCCTTTTACCCAGTTGCCCTATTGGTAACAGTTTGCAAAAGTGTAAATTCGTAAATTTGAAAAACAATGTTATATTGACATTCAAGACGCAGAACACTTCCATCAGCCAAAGATCCCTAATGCTACTGTTTTTATACTCTGTATCCATTTCCCTCTCACCCATGCCAGTGCACGAACCTCTGGCAACCACTTCTCTATTCTCTAATTCTGTAATTTTGTTATTTCAAGACTGAGATACAAATGGAATCATACTGCTCCTAAACACTGGGGTTTGGCTTTTTCACTCTGCACAGCTCTCTAGAGATTCATTTAGGTCATTACATGTAACAATAACCCATTTCTTTTTATTACTATTTCATTTTAGGCGATTATTACAACCTGTTTAACCATTCATCCATTGAAGGATGTCTGTGTTTTTTTAGTGTTACGTTATTATAAATAAAACCATTATGAACATTTGTGTACACGCTTTTATGTGAATGTAAGTGCTCATTTGTCTGGAATAAATGCCAAGGGTGCAGTTCTCGAGTTGTATGATAGTTTAAAACTTAGTGTTCTTTAAGCAACTGCCAAATTTTTTTCCACAATGGCTACACCAGTTACATCCCACCAGCAACGAAGGAATGATACTATATTTCCACATCCTTGCCAGCATTTGGTGTTTTATTTTATGTTATTTTTAAATTTTTATGCCAATGTGTGTGTATTATCAGGATAATCATCTGCACTACCATAATGGCCAATGGAGTTGAACGTATTCATAGATGCCTGTCTGTACACCCTCCTCAGAGAAAAGTCTCCTCGTGTCTCTTGTCCATATTCTAATGGGTCTGTAGTTCTTTACTCCTGAGTTTTAAGAGTTCTTCATGTGTTCTAGGTACTAGTAGTTTGACAATATGTAATTTCTCCCACTCAACAAAAATGTTCCCACCTTTTTATCCTCTTAACAAGAGACTTCACAAAGTTTTTAATTTTTACAAATCCAATTTATCTTTTTTTTTTTTTTTTTTTTCATTTTAGAAAGCACCCTTTGGTGTCCACTAAAAATTCTTTCCCTGGTCTTACCCCCAAAGTTTTTTTTCTATTTTTTTTTTCCTAACAGAAATATTCTCTGTACATCTGGAATATATGAGGCCAAAGGAAGACCACGGAACTTATGCCCTTGCCTTTTGTCCTGGCACAAGGTTGTTAGCCAGTCTGTCTTCCTTTTTCCATGTTTCAGATACTTTTTACATTTGTTTCACATATAATGTCCAGGGTTGTTAGTTGTGCTTAGCAAGGTGAATAGGAAAAAGTATATCCACTCCATCTTCCTAGAAGACTTTTATGCAACCAAATGTCATTCTCTCTAAGGACAGAGCCAATTTAAGAATAAATACGGAAAGAAAAATGGAAAATATCCAATACAGGTCTTAAGTAAGAGAGGACATATACCTGCTTAGGCTCCTTTTACTTACACTTACATATTTTTCTAAAGAAAAGCCAACAAACACTTGGAATATACTCTCCTAATTAAAAACATTTTAGTAATGGCACTGTATTCTATTCTATGATGCTATTTGTGAAAAAAAAAACATCCTTTTGGTAGTTTCTGCATCATTTGGAAGTATTTACACAGTTTTTTAAAGAAAAGAAAAAATATAAATGATGGCTAAGAAAGCTTAAGTACTATGAAAAGCTGTCAGAAAATAATCTATATCCTTGTAGAAAGAACTTTATTTTTTCTGTCCTTACATCCTTGTACCTCAGTAGAATATCTAATGTAATTTCATGCAGATGTTTGGACCCAAAAGAAGTAGAGACAAGATTATTTTAAGCAGATGAATTACTGTTGGATTCTACCCAAAGATCTATTTCCTCATTGATTTTCTTTTGGAAAGCTTCACTTCTTATTACAATGTCTATTTTCACTTTGTCCCTTAAATATGTTTTGTGCTCAAGTAATAATATCGGAAGTCACAGACGAGGGAGAACTGGAAGCTGGGTCTTGTCACACAAATTGGAAAGCGCACGGCAATGTCCTTCCTGAAGGAGAGAGGAGAGAAGGCATCCCTCTGGATGGGCTTTTTGACAATATCCTTGACCATGTAACAATAGAGGGATAAATCACAAGCTATAACTCACTTATTGCACACAGCTTCACAAACAGTAAAAACTTGTACACATCTTTGCAGAAAGTATACATTTTAAATCAACAATAAGTGTGGAAAAATATCTTTTTTAAATGGTGGTCTGTGGGGCGCCTGGGTGGCGCAGTCGGTTAAGCGTCCGACTTCAGCCAGGTCACGATCTCGCGGTCCGTGAGTTCGAGCCCCGCGTCGGGCTCTGGGCTGATGGCTCAGAGCCTGGAGCCTGTTTCCGATTCTGTGTCTCCCTCTCTCTCTGCCCCTCCCCCATTCATGCTCTGTCTCTCTCTGTCCCAAAAATAAATAAAGGTTGAAAAAAAAAATTAAAAAAAAAAATGGTGGTCTGTATTTTCAGTGACAGTACAGTCTCAATAACATTCGATACTTACAAATTTCACTGGGCTAACAAAGAAGTAGTGAGAAAAGCCAGTTACAATAAATAAGCTTTTATCATCCTACCGCTTCATTCTCACATATTACATTGGTGTGGGATGGACACAAATTCAATAGTGAGGTAACACGTAAGCTTCTAACTTGCTCTATGGAATCATCATAACATGACCATTTCAAAAAAATAGTGGATTTTTTTTGGTAATAGCTAAAATAAAGTTCCAACTATCATCATAAAATGACCATTTCAAGAAAATAGTGGATTTTTTGGTATTAGCTAAAATTTCCACCTATCATTATTGGCTGAACTAAACTCAGAAAAGCATGAAATAACTCATGTGGAATATCAAAATCACGGACGTCAGAACACATCTTTAAAGTGACACATTCTAGAGCAGAGAGTGATTGTTGTGACTTGGGACATGATAAAATCCAACTACATCAATTACCTATTTTTATCCCTCTTTTAAACACAGTTTTATTGAGGTGTAGTTGACATGCCATATACACATATTTAAAGTGTGTAATTTGGGGGGCACCTGGGTGGCTCAGTTGGTTAAGCGTCCAACTTCAACTCAGGTCATGATCTCCCGGTTCATGGGTTTGAGCCTCACGTCGGGCTCTGTGCTGACAGCTCAGAGTCTGCTTCATATTCTGGGTCTCCCTTTCTCTTCCCCTCCCCCACTCACACTCTGCTCTCTCTCAAAAATAAATAAACATGAAAAAAAAATAATAAAGTGTGTAATTTGGTAAATTTTGATGTGCACACAACTGTAAGAACAGATGATGAACATTCCCATTATATCTTAAAGTTGCACCCATTTTTCTTTCTAAATGTTTGTCTTTTTTTAGAGAGAGAGAGCGTGCACAAGTGCATGTGCGCATGAGTTGGGGAGGAGCACAGAGAGAGGAGGACAGAATCCCAAGCAGGCTGCACATGGTTGGGCGCGAACTCACAAACTGTGAGATCAAGACCTGAGCCAAAATCAAGAGCTGTATGCTTAACCAACTGAGCCACCCAGGCACCCCAAAGTTGCACCTCTTTATAATCCCTCTCTACTATGCTTATTACCTCGTTCACAGACAACTGCTGGTCATCACTATAGATTAATTTACCTTTTCTAATATTTGATATAAATGAAATCACTCTGTATGCTCTGGGGTTTTGTTTTTATCTTGTCTAGCTTCTTTAGCTTAAAATTATTATTTGATATACCGTCCTGTTGTAGCAATGTCAATGGTCCATTCCTTTTTATTGCTGAGTCGTATTCCATTATGTAATACCAAAGTGTTTTAGCCATTTAGCTATTGATGGACGTTTGGTTTGTTTCTAATTTTTCACAATGAAAACTGAAGCCACTACAGACATTTATGTACAAGTATTTGTGTGCCATCATATTATTTCATTTCTCTTGGTTAATACGTGGCTGTAGAGTGGCTGGGCCGAATGACAGACGTTTTCCAAAGCTGCTGCACTATTTTACATTGTCATCAGCAGCATGTAAGAGTTCCAGTTACTTGTGAACTTAGATGCAAAAATTCTAAATACAATGTTAGGGAATCAAATCCAACAACACATAAGGAGGATACTACATCATTTCCAAGTGGGGTTCATCCTAGAAACATAAGTTCAGTCTAACATTTGAAATCAATCAATGTAATGGACTTAGTCCATTCATTTATTCGACAGATACTTGCTGAACACCCACCCTATACCTGAAACTAGAGCGACTTTGGAGATATAGCAGTTACAAAATTATATATTAATATGTGTGTGTGTGTACGTGTGTGCACACGCACATGTGTGCATGTGTGTGCGCCTTTGCAGAGGGCAAAATATAATGGAATCAGAATATACTAACAAGAGAAACAGGTAGTATGTCAAATGATAAATGCCATGGTCATAGGCAAGTTAATATTTGAGCGAAGACTTCAAAGAGATATGGAAGTAGGTCATGTGGTAATCTGGGGGAAGTGTGCTCCAGGTAAAAGGAGCAGCAGGTAAAAAATTTTGACGCAGAACCGTGCTTCTGGCCAGTTTTGCTGAAATGGAGGGAGCCAAGGGAAGAAGAGATGATATTAGATAAACACTCGTGAATTAAATCATGCAGACCTGTGTATAGGCATTTTCAGGATTTTGGTGCTTACTCCTTCATTGTAAGCCTTGCAAACGTGTTGAGCAGGGGACTGGCATGATCCGAGCTACATTACAGGGCATCATTTTCTTGCTGTACCAAGAAAAGCCTGTAGGAGGCTAAGGGTGGAAAATCAGGAAAAATCCCTAAGAGGCTACTTAAAGAGAAAATAGATAGTGTGTCAAATGATAAATGCCATGGTCACAAGAAAGGTAATAGTTGTTTTCAAATTGGATGAAAATTGTGACAGGAAGAGAAAAGATTCAAGAATATCACCAAGGGTTTTGTTTATTTTTTTCTGTTCTGTTGTATTCTGTTGGGACATCTAGAAGAGGTAACTTCTTATTTATTGAAATGGGGGAAGGAAGAACAGATTTTGAGGGAAGATCGGGAGTTTATTTTTAGATTTGTTAAGTTTTAGAGGAATTTGAAAGCCTTAGGTAGAGATGTTAAGTAGGCTATTGGATATTCAAATACAGAAAGAAGTTCAATTTAGAATATACATTTAGTAGTATTTGGTATATTGGTGGCAGTTAAAGCCATGAAACCAAATGAAATCACTTAGGAAATGAATGTTCACAGAGACAAGCTGAGAAAAACAAGCACCAATGTGGCCAAAATTCACAGAAAATGGGAGGTGTCTTTGGGGCATGAATTGGTAAGTAACCCTTGAGACCTCCAACATGTAAAAGTTGTGGCCAGTAAAAAAGGAAAGAAAAAATGAGAGTCTACTGTCTCTGAACCCAAATTTTTAAAAATGTATGAAAAGGTTGGTAGTGACCACTTTCTATTCAACACATATTATCAAATATATTGAAAACCTGATCAGTCGTTTCTCCTACCGTGGTACTAAACAGATGGAAATCAGTCTCTTTCACCATCTGAGTGGACAGACAAATATGGCTTCCATGACCCCTGCCTCACACCTTTCCTTCAATACTGTGATCCTCTCTCCTTGATTGTGTATGGGATCTATGACTTGCTTTTAACTAATAGAATACGGCAAAGGTGATGGGATGTCACTTCTGTGATTATGTTAAATTATATAAGACTCTGCCTTGCCAGTAGACTTGCTCTTATACATCTGCTGGCCTTGATGAAGCAAACTATCATGTTGCAAATTGCCATGGTGAGGGCTATAGGGCAAGGAACCATGAATCTCCTCTAGGAGCCGAAGGAGGCACTGGCCAACAGCCAGCAAAAGAAGGAAGGCTCTCAGGGAGCACCTGCGTGCCCTGTCAGTTAACCATCCCATTCTTGGTTTCAGCTCAGGCCATGATCTCACGGTTCGTGAGTTTGAGTCCTGCATGTGCTGACAGTGTAAAAGCCTGCTTGGAATTCTCTCTTCCTCTCTCTCTCTGCCTCTCCCCCCTCAAAAATAAATAAATAAGCATTGAAAAAAAAAAGTAAGGGTCTCAGTCCTACAATGCCAGGGAAAATTCTGGGGCAGCTTGAGTGAGTTTGAAAGTTGATACTTCTCCAGTTCCCGATGAGAACATGGCCCAGTTGATACTTTGACTATAGGTTGGTGACACTTGATGTCCAGGTGTGCCTGGACTCTTTACCCACACAAACTATGAGATAATTACTGGAGGCTGCTTTAAGGCACTAAATTTGTAGTACTCTGTTACACTACAAGTAAACACACACACACACACATATACACTATCCATTTGGCTTGAGGCATAAGTCCTGTTCCATATATCCATAGACCCATATATAGGACAGGTGCCTTGTGAACCATACTGACCTTGGTTCAAAACCAGACCACTAACCAAAGTCTATCCCTATTTCTAAATGATTCTTCTGCCAAGTATATCCAGTTTTTGCCTACTAGAAACACAGCTAAATTGGCCTAGACCCAATTGTGCTTAATGGCATTAACTCACAGCTTCTGTTAGACTGAATTTCATTTTTAGGTCTACTTTCATTCAGTAGCTTCAATACAGATGCATCTGTGCTGATCATGGTAGCTTGTGACTAAAACTTGCCTAGTTCTTAAGAGTCTGGCCTTCTGTCTAGAACCCTTGAATGCTATATACCCTGCCTCCTAACTAGTTGCCTGAGTGATTCTAATACCACTCAAAGTAAACTACCTCAAATGCCATAGAAAATTCAAAGGAATATTGGCTTTGAGATCAGATACAATTCTCCATTCATCACTTCCTGAGTGACCTGGGAGAAGTGATTTTATGAATCTGAGCCTTAATTTCCATATCTATAAAATGTGACTACTTTCTTCAAGTTTGCTGTAAGGCCTAAATAACAAATACTGGTGAAAGGACTGAGATTGATTGATAGTGAAGAAGAAGAAGGAGAAGGAGAAGGAGAAGGAGAAGGAGAAGGAGAAGGAGAAGGAGAAGGAGAAGGAGAAGAAGAAGAAATTGTTAGTTTTATTGACTCTCCTTTCTTTCTGGAATTAAACAAACCAGAGTTGGTTTTGTTTTGGTTTTTTTTTGGTTTTTTTTTTGCTTTCTTGGGTTTAAGTTTATTTAATTATTTTGAGAGAGAGAGAGAGAGAGAGAGAGCGAGCGAGCATGAGCAGAGCAGGGGCAGAGGGAGACAGAATTCCAAGCAGGCTCCAAGTGTCAGTGCAGAGCCCAACACGGGGCTCGAACTCATGAACTGTGAGATCATGACCTGAGCCAAAATTGAGAGTCAGCCGCTTAACCAACCGAGCCACCCAGGTGCCCTGCAAACCAGAGTTGTTTTGAAGTTCCACTCATACCTCTGAATAGAGAAAAATGTAATTTATTATTCCAAATATGTCTACTAAGATATTGACTTGTTTTTACAGCATCCATTAAATTCTGAAAAACAGTTACTCTGAGAAGTTAATACTCATTAGAAGCTTCAGAAAAAAATATCATTTGCATAGAGAACCAAGAGCCCTCATCAGACCAGCAGGATGCCCTTGACACTCAGTTCACCAACAACTTCAATGGGCTTCACAGATGAAGTTCACGGGCAGAAATATACTTAAAACATTCTCAAGCAAGCTTTGATCAAGAAGGCAAAGAGCGGTGTATTGAAATGGTCTTTGGGTAATTGATACAAATTAAACTAAGCTTTCAGTCAATACTATAATTACCAGGGTAATGAACAGTGAAAAAAAAGAATATCAGTTGGTGTACATGAATTTCAGTTAAGTTTCAGACTGCAGCTCAGACCTACGTCTGTTCACCTATCAGAGAAGACACAGAAAAGAACCTATGTCTCGGCTTTCATGGGCTGGAGGTCTCAAAATTCCTTTATATAATTTTTATCCTTCTTCTACTTTTGGTAAAAAGGTCTCAGAGTTGACCTAAAATGAACCATTTAATACATTTTTAAACCTGTATTAAATACAGGTTTACATTAAATACATTTAATACATTTTTAAACCTGTATTAAAAAGGTTGCATATGGTTTGTATTATTCTTGATAATAATGGCCAATTGAATGGAACAAAATACGTGAAAGTCTCCATTTGCACTATTTTTATTAATGTCTTTTCCTTTGGTTTTTGAATCTTGAAATTTTACTTTGTCAATGATGTCATTGGCCTTTCAATTTCCTTTCAGCATGTTGATATTTTTTCAGATCAATTTGTAATTATATATATATATATATATATATATATATATATATATATATATATAAAGAATCAGAAGCTTTTTATTTTCTGTAACATGTGACACAAATATTCACCCTGGGTTTAGTCTTACCTTGAAATCCATTAAAAAAAAAAAGCAAGATACTTCAGGAAGGGCATTTTGTTTGCTTCTTCCACATTATATTCTTAGCACATGCAAAAATTCCTGGCAAGCAATTGTTTTAAAAGCTACAATGATTCTTCTGCTGGAAGGACACAGCACACTAAGGCTCGGATGGAAGGAGACTGACAGCTCTAAGGGGAAGAAGGCAGCCAGACAGGGCCATGTGGGGGCATGGGGGGGGGCCTGCACCCGAAGGTGAAGCAAGAGCCAGCTGGAGTTCTAGGAGGCAGCTTATTTGTGGGAAGCAGGGTGTTAGCTGGGTTTTGTGAGTCTCTTGGGGACAGGCTAATTTGAAAAAAAAATTAGGGTATACTGGGGCATAGGGACTGTCCCTACTTTTACCCCAGGGACATTAGGGCTCCAGTGGCCCTGGAGTATGGGAGTCTGAGAAGAGGAAGTGGGTATAATTTGTCCTTATTTAATTTCTGTAGAAAGGGAAGCAACCAGGCTCTAGCCAGGACTTCCAAACTAGCTCAGAACTGGGTTTGAAGGGTTTTAATATAATCTTAATTATATTACAGTAGATGTTCAGTATATATTTGTTGAAAGAATTGTTTAATGTTCAATATCATTTATGTTGTGCTTCTGAAATGGAAATTTTTTTCATGTTTTATGCATTTTAATACATAAGTACAGCTTTATAAATATGATCAGAAAGAACATCAGCACATTATTTTCACTTACTACTTTTCACAAATGGATATTCTCTCGTGTCTGTTCTTTCGGATGAGCTTCAGAATAATTTTCTTGACCGGCAAACATTCCTTTGAAAGGGTGTTTGGAACTGAAACCAATTCGTAAGATGATTAATGAGAATTATTAGTCAATGATCTTGAATCGTCTCAACTATGGAAATGGTATGTGCATCAGTAGCTATCGCTGTGTAACAGAAGAACCCAAAATGGGTGACTTAAAACAATGATGATGCATTGTTTACCCTGGATTGGGTGAGTACAGCTGGGGGATTATTTTGTTCCACGTAGTTATCTTCTGGAGTTTCTCACTGTCTACGTTGAGCAGGAAGGCTGGTCTCCCCCTCCCACTTGCCATTTAATGATGGCCATCTGCTAGAGACATTTGTCTTTCTCCAGCTGCTCCCTCGTTCCCCAGTACTTCACTTCTTCCCCACAGGTCTTCACCAACAAGAGAGCAAACACTTTGTTCTGTAGCAGCTGGTTTGCAAGTGGACAAGCCCTGATGCACCTGCATCCGTGTCAAACACGGATAGTTCATTGGCCAAATCATGTCACATGACCAAAGTCGAAGTTAAGGTTATGGACAAAGAAATGACTTCTGGATAGAAAAGCAGCAAGGCCACGTTGCAAATGGACATTGAGACGTGGAGAGCAGCTATTTATAGGCATTAAACTAACACAGTGGTCCCCTTAGCCAAAAATTGTTTCTATCCCACTTACATGCAAAATATGCTAATACCCAGGACTTCCAGGAGCCTCTCAGGCTCAGGTTCAATCTTGAAGTCCAAGGTGGGATCTAAATTAAGTCCAGATAGAAATGAATTTCCGTAATTGCAGAACCTCTTGTTCCAGAGACCCGTTAAGGTACCTGTGTCTTGTGCACCCAAAGAACACTATACATTTCCATTCAAAATGGGAAATAATAAGGGTGCCTGGGTGGCTCAGTCAGTTAAGTGTCTGACTACGGCTCAGGTCATGATCTCAGGTTCGTGGGTTCAAGCCCCATGTCAGGCTCGGTGCTGACAGCTCAGAGCCTGGAACCTGCTTTGGATTCTGTGACTCTCTCTGCCCCTCCCTACTCGTGCTCTTTCTCTCTAAAATAAAGAATAAACATTAAAAAAAGTTAAAAAACAACAACAACAAAAATGGAGAATGGAAAATAGATCATAATAACTAAGCCGTAACAATTTTGAAATCTGCTAGGAACTTGCCCCTAATATCCATACTCTTGGGTCAGGAAATGATCTTTGATTATGGCCTATTTCTGGTCATTAGAAGGGCTTCCTGAACCTTCTTTAAAAAAAAATAAAATAAAAAAATAAAGCTTTTGCTCCATCTGCTATGCTCCTTACTACCTATAAAAATGTTGAAACCTCTCTTGATTTTTAATTTTTTTAATGTCTATTTTTGAGAGAGACAGAGACAGAGTGTGAGTGGGGAAGGGGCAGAGAGAGAGGGAGACACAGAATCGGAAGCAGGTTCCAGGCTCTGAGCTGTCAGCACGGAGTCTGACACTGGGCTCAAACTCACAAACTGCAAAATCATGACCTGAGTCGAAGTCAGATGGTTACCCGACTGAGCCACCCAGGCGCCCCTGCCTCTCTTCATTTTTAAATGCCTTTATCACTTTTAGTTCAAGCTGGCAGTGCTTTGCCTATATAATTCTCTTAAAAACTTGGCAGGGTTTTTTTAGAAATCTTACTGGGGTCACTTAATGCCCCAATATATCCCTCAGCCATTTTATGAGATAAATCTTTCCATTTCAGGTGTATGAGGCTTCTGTGTTATAAATACCTTGCGGTTTTCTAGAGCTATTTTGTCTAATTGAGAGACAATCTTTTAAATCTTTCTGAGGTCTTAACAAACGCTCTCAAGTTCAAGTCTGGATCTGACCTTTACCCCATCTGTTACTTTGGGGATTGCTGGCAGCCAGAGAAATTTTGAGGGCTTTCTATATGCGCTTTAATTCTATTTGAAAACTAAGTAGTTCCTCCCACCTTACTTCACCTTCCCATATTTATTTATTTTTTTTAACTTTTTTAACGTTTACTTATTTCTGAGAGAGAGAGCGAAAGAGACAGAGCGTGAATGGGGAAGGGGCAGAGAGAGAGACAGAATCCGAAGCAGGCTCCAGGCTCTGAGCTGTCAGCACAGAGCCTGACACGGGGCTCGAACTCACAAACCGCGAGATCATGACCTGAACTGAACTCGGACGCTTAACGGACTGAGCCACCCAGGCACCCCCTCACCTTCCCATATTTATTATAAGCGGCTAAAAGAAGACAACTGACACTTTTTCAACATTCTGCTAGGAATCTCGTGAGCAGTAGCCACAGGTCGATTAGGTACATGTTTTAGTTTCTACGTTATTACCCAACGTTCTACTGCACATAAGACAGGCCATCCTTGCTTCATTCTCCATTAGCAATCTCCAGTTTCCACCCTGAGTTTTCCTGCTTCGACTGGGAATAGATTTCTTTAAAAGATACACAAAGACTCATGAAGGGAAACTTAAGAATGTATATTAATGAAAAGCCACATTTAAATTTTTTTTTTCAACGTTTATTTATTTTGGGGACAGAGAGAGACAGAGCATGAACGGGGGAGGGGCAGAGAGAGAGGGAGACACAGAATCGGAAACAGGCTCCAGGCTCCGAGCCGTCAGCCCAGAGCCCGACGCAGGGCTCGAACTCCCGGACCGCGAGATCGTGACCTGGCTGAAGTCGGACGCTTAACCGACTGCGCCACCCAGGCGCCCCGAAAAGTCACATTTAAAAGGCAAGCAACTCATATAACTGGCAAAGGGCCCATATCTAGATCATGGGAAAATAGCTCCAAAACCAGTAAGAAAAACGACAACCCAGAAGGAACATGGAAGAGAGGAACAGGCAGTTCAAAAACAAAGAAAATCCAAATGACAAAAAAAAAAAAAAGAGAGAGAGAGAAAATATGCTAATTAAGATCCAGGCAATGGACTTTAAAATGCAATGAATACACTCACTATTAAGACTAATACTAAATCTGACCAAGGGTACAAAGTCTCTGTTAAGCAAGATGGACAAGTCCTAAAGATCTGTTGTATACCATCATGCCCGTAGTTAATAATACTGTATTGTATACTTAAAAATGCTTTAGGAGAATAGATCTTATGCTAAATATTCCTTTTGAAGTTTTATTCGTTTATTTTGAGAGAGAGAACAAGAGGGATAGAGAGAGATGGAGAGAGAGAGAATCCCAAGCAGGCCCCCCAGTGTCAGTGCAGAGCCCGATGCCCTGACATGCGGGGCTCAGACTCACGAACTGTGAGATCATGACCTGAGCAGAAACCAGGGGTCTCCCATCAACTGACAGAGCCACCCAGGCACACCTCTTAGGTTAAGTATTCTTATCATAAAAATATAAAGAGGGAGGGAAGAGAATTTGGAGGTGAAGGGGGTTGATGGCATGAATTGTGGTGATGGTTTCATGGGTATATGCTCATCTACAATCTTGTCAAGCTGTATGCATCAAATGCATGCAGGTCTTTGTACGTCAATCACATCTCACAAAAAGTAGCTTTAAAAAAACTGACAGAGTTGTAAAAAATGTCAACACACAGCTGGTGCTCAACAGATAGAAATCACCAGCTTCTTATTCTATTTCTTGACTCTTTAAAAAACTTACTTTTTTTGCAAAGCAATATTAAAATAACAAGAATGCGAAAATTAAAGATGTCAATTGTTTACAATTCCACTTGATAGACGAACAAATGTTTAAGTTTTCACTAAGAAATTAGACTGACAATAATAACTGATAACACAGAGCAAAACAAAATGTCATACATGGGGGGTGGGGGGGAATATAATTTGGTCAACTATTTTAGAAAAAAACTACTGCATAATCCACAGAAGTTTAAGATGCACTTATCCTACTATCTAGAAACACCAATCAGAAGTATAGCTCCAAGAGAACACTCACAATCATTTTTAATACACTTAAACTGCAAATGATTTAAATTTTCAAGTGAACTGAGATATAATTACACATCCATAAAAATGGTCACCCTATATTTACTCCAGACAACACTGATGAAATACGGACACAAAATAGTGATCAAAAGAAACTCTACGTTATTCCAATTATATAGCAAAAAGGACTCACCTAAGCTTCAGGGTTTTAGGGATGTATACTTGAGCAGTAAAGGCGTGAATAATCGAAAGGACTATGATAATCACCATGGGGTGCTGGAAGTGGCCCAGGATGCACCAGGAGAGCTGACTGGGGCATTTCAACCCAGGTCTGTGTTGGCAGCTTGAAATGAGTGATAGTAGGAATATTTACATTATTGATACCAGCAAACACTACAGACCTGAGTTTTTGTTTTGTTTTCTGGAGAAGGGGATGTGAAACATTTATCAGCACACCACTGCCTAAAAGCCATGATAGTGGTCATCGTTAGGAGACGGAAGGGGACAGTTATCGGGAACAGGAATATTTGGGTCTGCTCAGACTCTAGAACCCATCGTGCTTCTTTGCCACAGCTATAACTACATAGATTTTCCCATATGTGTTCTGTATCATAATAATCAGTTTTTCCAACACCTAAAGTAAATGCAATAAGGCAAGAAAAATAAATAAAAGACAAAGGTATCACTTTTACAGATGAGATGTTTGATCAATTTGATATAAATGGGAAATAACTGAAAGATTCCTTCACTTAATAAGTTCGGTAAGGTGGGGAGCCTGGGTGGTTCAGTCGGTCAGGCGTCCAACTTCAGCTCAGGTCATGATCTCACAGTTTGAGCCCCACATCAGGCTCTGTGCTGACAACTGGGAGCCTGGAGCCTGCTTCGGATTCTGTGTCTCCCTCTCTCTCTGCCACTCCTCTGTTTGCACTCTGTCCCTCACTCACTCAAAAATAAATAAACATTAAAAATTAAAAAAAAAAAATAAGTTCAGGAAGGTGTCCAAATATAAGATTAGTTTATGATACTTGAATATATGAAATATTCCTCACATCAGCAATAAACAATTTACAAAGGCAATGCAAATAATTTCCACTACAAATAGATGTATTAAATACATATGTAAAATCTATCAAGCACTGTAGTATGCTATAGCAATGAAAAGAAAACTATAAACCTTTTTTAGAAAAGACCCTAAATAAGCAGAGAGAAAATGTATGTCTTCAGCTGGGAAGGCTCACTATTTTGTCGATGTCAATTATCTCACCAAATTATATATTCAAATTCATCGCAATGAACATCAAAACAGAATATTTTTGAACATTTTAAGCTGATTAAATCCAAAATCCAAATAACCGTAAATATAACTTGAAATGTATAAAGAACAGAGGATGACGTCCTATCAGATAGCTTCATATTTTATAAAGTAATAGTAAAGCAAGCTTTGCAATATTTGTAAAGGAACAAGTCGATTAACCTAATAGATAAGAGAGTCCAGAAAAAGATTTCTGCTAATTTCAGCTTTTCCGCTTCTTGAAGCAAATTCAATAAGCCCACAACCTCATCTGGTGGAACGAAGACAGAGCTAGGGCACCGTTCCCTGAAACGGTAGCCCTTTCTCTATCTGTTAAGCTTTCCAGAGGGTCCACGTCCAAGCATTCAGTATTTGACTCTGATTTAATATTTATTTCCTGAAGAAAATGAAAATGCAAAAAAAAAAAAAAAATCTCCATACGTAATTAAAAGGATATAAAATAAAATAACAACGGGGTGTTTTGCCATCAAGTTGGCAAAAAAAATAAATGCTTGGAAATGTTCTGTACTGGCAAAGATGTGGAGAAACCGGTTATTCTGATACAAATGAGTCACTGTAAACAGTAAAGCCTTTCGGAAGGCAATGTGTCAGTAACTAACAAAATTTGTATGCTAATTCCTTCCACAACAAACACTGCTTCTAAAAATCCCTCCTAGGTCACATAGCACAGGTGCTCAAAGACAGATAGATCACCATCATCAGCATCATAGAAATACAAAAGAGCACTAACTGTACCATATTATTATAAGTAAGCATATCCAGCAATATTTGAATTTTAATGAGAAAACTACAGACACATATTACTTATTTTTTAAATTAAGATAAAAAGTAAAGCAAAACAAATCTAAGTTAAACTTTGGTACGTTTTCCATTTTTCTTATCATCTAAGCCTAAATTCACATTTTGAGAAGATTCTGAACAGACAGAACTTTCATGGGGAAATCTGTTCTCCTCTACGTGGAATTTAGAGTCCTTCAATGCCTATGTCTTCAGTCTTTGAAGTAAACTCTCTAACTTTTTGAGCAACCAAGGGATGAACACAGTCTCTCTTTGTTTTTCTTTTTCTTTAAATCTGCAAGTTAGAAAAAGGAAGGAGGGGGGTGGCACATAAACACAGAAGTTATGTGACTCCTATTGTCCAATAGCAAAGTTTCTCCCTGTTGCTATGACATCTCTCAGGCTGAGCTCTCATTTACTTTTCAAAAATAATAGGGGCGCCTGGGTGGCGCAGTCGGTTAAGCGTCCGACTTCAGCCAGGTCACGATCTCGCGGTCCGTGGGTTCGAGCCCCGCGTCAGGCTCTGGGCTGATGGCTCAGAGCCTGGAGCCTGTTTCCGATTCTGTGCCTCCCTCTCTCTCTGCCCCTCCCCTGTTCATGCTCTGTCTCTCTCTGTCCCAAAAATAAATAAACGTTGAAAAAAAAAATAATAGTTCCTGTTTGCAAATGACACATTTCTACCCCATCATCCCCTGGCCCTCTGTCCCTACCTACGCATCGTTCCAACTCACAAATTACAAATTTAGAAGGTAACGTTTCCTAAAGAAATAGAAAATTGTTACCATTCTTCTACTTTTCTCCCAGTGGGTACGCCTACAGTAAATTTACAACAAATGTGACAGGTCAAACCAGCAGGTTATCTTGGAAATAGTCTTGAGAATTTTCTGAGGGACAGCGCCTCCCCAGAGTAGGACATTTTGAACAAAGTTGAACAGAAGACTTTAGAACGGAGGTTAGCCTGGCTTCATCACAATGATATGCATGCAGTTGTGAAAGGAGTAGGAGAATCCTCAAATCGTGTAGAAAAGTGAAGAAATAAACATAAAGGGTTTCAAGATCCTTCTTCATGATGTATATCTAGTGTCATTCAAAGAAAGAAGAAGTAACCAGAGTGAAAGGCAGGTGCTGCATTTTATTTATTTCTGTATTTATTTATTTTGAGAGAGAGAGAGCACAAGTTGGGGAGGGGCAGAGAAAGGGAGAGAGAGGCTCTCAAGCAGGCTCTGCACCGTCAGCACAGAACCTGATGTGGAGCTCAAACTCAGGAATGGTCAGATCATGACCTGAGCCAAGATCAAGAGTCAGATGCTTTGACTGAGCCACCCAGGTACCCCAGGTGCTGCCTTTTAGAGAATATTATGTTCTATGTTGATAAACTAGTAAAGCACCGTGTTAACCGACATGAACAATCAGGCCTTCTGAGATTCTTATTTGGGCACATCCCTTTTTCTTTCATGGAGATGCCCTAGAATTCCTGATGAATGGTTAGCAAGAACTGGAGAAGAGTCCATTCCTGAAATAAAGGCTCTGAAAGAAGGGACACAAGTCCACAGAGAACCTCTCACAAGCCATCTTGTTATCCTACATTTTGCTTGAATTGGAATTAACATTCTGGAGACACATCTGGAAGATTTGGGTGTGAATATCTACCAGAGGGATATAATGTTATCAAAATACACTTAGAAATGAGGATGCGGAACAAAAATCAGATCTTACAGTCCTACCTGACCTTTAATTTATGCAAATGGGAATAAATGTAAGATAGATGTGTACACACAAACACACACACACACACACACACACACACACACACACACACACACACATACCTGTTGTGTATCTGTTGTTTGGCTAGATAGGTAAATGGATACATAGGGTCTGACAGAAAAAAAGAAAAACAGAAAGATACACAAAATTATGAGCCATCAGTTACTCAAGGAAAGGATACACTTTCCTTCTTTTAAAAATATATACCCCTCAAAAATGGAATTATGGATGTTTTCACTTTTGTTGTGCTTTTTTAAAATATTTTTCACATCTAAGTAATGACCTAGACTGGACTTCATTATCAGAGAATGCTTTAAATGCCTTTAAAAAATGATCTTTCCTTCAATTAGCCATATTTCTAGCCAGGATACTAGTAACTAATCACATACTCACAAGAATAGTATAATCCTGAAAAACTGTATGAAGATCAATTTCTCAAAACTGTATTTCTCTCAAGTACTCAAAAGTGGCTTTCTCTTTTAAGAAAACACTGTTGTGAATCTTCTTATAAAATTTTGCCATACTCAACTTGATTAAATAATTCTCTGTTAAATCAATGATGATATATATATCCCATTTGTGATTAAGGAATAGGAAAACACTGTCAGTGAGTGTAAATTGGTAAATGCTTTCTGGACAGCAAGTTGGCAATAATGATTAAAATTTCAAATTCCCATATCTTATCATTCAATAACTCTCCTGCTTAAAATTATTATTAATAAAGCTCACAAAGATATGCATTATAGCATTGTTTTTAATAGCAAATATCTGGGGCGCCTGGGTGGCGCAGTTGGTTAAGCGTCCGACTTCAGCCAGGTCACGATCTCGCGGTCCGGGAGTTCGAGCCCCACGTCAGGCTCTGGGCTGATGGCTCGGAGCCTGGAGCCTGTTTCCGATTCTGTGTCTCCCTCTCTCTCTGCCCCTCCCCCGTTCATGCTCTGTCTCTCTCTGTCCCAAAAATAAATAAACGTTGAAAAAAAAAATTTAATAGCAAATATCTGAAAATTATTTGAAATAAAATATTCATCCACAGAAGACATCTATAACTGGGGTTTATATTCCTAAAAACTAAGTTGTTAAAAAGAACAAGCTGTGTTTATGGGTGTTGATGTGGGAAAGGTAAGTGAGCAAAGGTAAGGGTCAAAATAATGTATGTGATATGATCTCATTTAAGAGCATTTAAAAGAAACAGAATATACAGAGATAAAAATACATAAACACTACATGCCAGTTTGAATCTTTTTTTTCTGAAATGAGGCCCAGATATTATTAATGGTTTTCTTTATGAAAAGGAATGGCAAGAAGAAAAATTGGGAAGAAAACTTTTAATATTTTTTAAATTAACCCTTTATATTTTACTTATGTCTTGCCTGGTAGATGCCTTTTATTTACTATGCAACAACTACAAATATTTAAGCACTTAAAAACTGAGGTGTATAAAACTCAGAAATCATATGTGGCTCTGATGAGTCTATACAGACACATATTCATCTATCTACATAAACATGTGAACATTATGTTTGTGAGTATATATGTAAGTATTACATACAGGTAATCTATATATAAAGGCGTATGCATGTGCATATACATGAAATACACAGGGATATCTTTCTCTCTTTGAATTAAGTTATGTCACCAGTTGGCATCTAATTTTAAAAATTTCCCTACAAAGAACTCATTCTCATGCAGTTTCCTTCCAAGAAAAAACAGCGTCTAGATCTGCATGGGGAAAGTATTTGGGTGAATGTGCCAAGGGTTAAAATACAATGGAAATTAATTACTATCTCCCCTACATTTTATTAATCTGGACATTTTCTCGCTTGAGAACACATGATGTGTTGAATTTATGGTATACAATCCTGTTTCAGAGAAATAAAGCATCTTAGATTATATCCTTTTTAATTCACTGAAGTATAATGGATAATAAATTATTTAGTTTAATTAAAACCTCTTTATCAGATGGGCATTTACCCATGACATTGTTATGCACAACTGGTGTTCTACAGAAGGCATCATTTCTAATTCTCTTCTCATTTCATTCACGGATTCCTTTAATTGCATTTCAAATTACATCTATTTCCACAAAGTCATACTATAAACCCGTCAGACATTTGTGCCTACTCCTTTACCTTCAGAATTAGAAATCCCTCTCTTCTGTTTGCTTTAAAATTCATCCTTTTCCCCTCCGGTTTGGATGGAAAAACCAAGGAACGCTACAAGATGATATTTAAGGGGTTTAGAACATACTGGCCTGGCTTGACCCTCAGCTCTCCCTATAGGAAAATTACTTCTCTTCTCTGAGACTCAGCTTCTTTTCTCATCCAAAATATGAAGACAATAATGGTTTTGCAAGACAACGAGGTAATGCATGTAAAATAGCACATTTCTAGGCACTTGGTAAAAAGATAAGTTTGATATAATCATAATGACTTTAATCAAATTTTACTCAATGTCTTGAGATGAATTTTCATTTGGGAGGCTAGAGCAATGACACGGTGCAAATACAGCCTTTTAACACTAAAACCTAAGGCTCCGAGTTTGGAGATTGCACTGGAACATTACTAGGATTCTGGCATCAAAGTTTAATTTCCTTTGAGCACGAGGTTCCCTGAATTCTCAAGGGTCCCACTTCCCCTCTCCACTCCCTCCCCTTATAAGTTCATTATATTCTCAATTTTAATATCATTTGAAGTTGCCTTTTTTTTTCACCGAAGTAGAGCTGACACACAATGTTACATTAGTTTCAAGTGCACAACATGGTGATCCAACAATTCTGTATGTTATGCTATGCTTAATTGCCTTAATTTTTGTAGGTTGCCAGATTCTTACACTCTTTATTGACGTGTTATAGGAAAGACAAAGAAATTAACTGGATCAAAGTATATAAGAATCTATAAGGCGCCAGAAATAAGGATTTTACTAAAGGTTTTGTGAGGAGGCAGGAAAAAGAATCATCATATATACTACAAGACAAGATATATCATTGAATTTCTCATAAAAGTGTATCTCTTTTTTTCCCCAATGACCTTCTTCTCTTTGACAACCTCATCTCTCTCCTTTCCCTTCCTAAAATAGTCTAGTGAAAGAGAACAAACAAACAAACAAACAAAAAAAACCATTCCATCTTTTAATCTTTGTTCTTTGGTGCCCCATGGAGCAAAATACGGTTCAGGAATTGGCTAAAAGCGCATCATCTGATTTTCCTTAAGCACATGACTTGGGGCTCCGGGCAGAGCAATGGCACTGAGCACAGCTGTCTTCCTAACTATTTGAGGGCACCGAACTCACATGCCTTTGTTCTTCCTTCTTTCCTCTTAGGGAAAAATCTATCCAGGTGTCATTTCCCTCATTTGCATAAACTTGAATATTTTTAAAAACATGACTCCTACTCACAGTCTATACTCTCATAGGCAAATACCTGACTACCTACACTTGAGGAGAGGACTTCTTAATTTCAGCAAACGTGGGGTTAGTAACAATGATGATGATGGTGGTGGCAGTGGTGGTTGGAAATGAATAATAAGGACAAGAATACAGGACAGGTAAGCAGGATACAGCAGGATCCCTCTTAAACTGCACAACAACTGTACAAATAGGTACTGTGTCATGTCTTCTGAGCGGGGATCCGGGCATTAGAGAGGTGGGGTCATGAATACTAATTCACACCGGCAACGTGCATCTAAGGTGTGCCCCTGTCCAAAGCCCAGTCTCTTAACAAAATTATACTTTATACTGACTCCTTCAAATGCGAAAAAATAATTAAAAAATAAAGTAAAAGATTCTCACTGGTAATGGTTTCCATTTCTACTCTGCCCAGTAAACATATTTTGTGTGCTTATGATATGTCAGATACTAAGCTGGTGGGTTGGAAATGTTTTTAAGTGGATTTCATTTATATTTTTCATGTTATCCTGCATATCTGCCTTGTCCAAGCAGCATGCTGTTCCTTTTGTTGAATTAACTGTTTTATTTTATTGTTTTTGTTACTGTTTTGGTGGCAGGAAGAAATGGAGATGCTAGAAATCAGACCTCGATGACTATTTCTTCATCAGAAAGTATCTAAACTTTGTCCACTTATCCACAAAGCCCTCTCTCCTTCCCTATCCAATTTGCAACCTCAAGTGGATCAGACTGCTCTGAAAAGAAGATGACACGATTTCTAAGTCACAGTGACCATTGCAGTGGAGACACCTGATATCCCTGTGATGTTTGCTGGAGTTGGTAGAGGAGGATTACGCCCAACTACTTACGTGGAAATTCTTATGCATGTGAATAACCCTGGGGGAAAGATAAAGGGATCTCATCTACCTTTTCATGCCATTACATAAAACTACATTACTTATCTACTTCTGTCCTTGCGGCGACCTTAGAAGATAGGTATTGTTATCTTCACCGTTTAGATACGAAAAGAGAACCCAAGAGATTCAAGGATGGACTAACGACCTCAGGGCTGGCGAGTGCAAGATGTGGGTCTCAAGCCATATTTTCTCATTCTACCCCGTCACTTATGGCTTCTCTTCAATATAACATTATAGAATCTTGTCTCTATATCGTAAAATTCTGCACAACGGTACAGATTATTACTTACAGGCATAGTAGGAATTCTTTACATCCTGAAAATATGAATTAAACCTTCTCCATTCCCTAAAGGAACAGCCTTTCCACTGATGCCTCATGATTCATCTTGCTGTACCACAGAACACATCTGCTTTGTTTGCCGCTGTGCAACTTGCACCTGCTCTAGTGCCTGTTACATAGGAGATACTCAAGTAAATATTACTGAAAGCATGGATGAAATAATTATGGATGAGCAGCAAATGTTTATGCTATTAGCCATATTCACTGTAGCATAAATTAATTCCAATGTTTTTCCCCCTTGAATCACTTGCCCTTTTCAGGGTTTGAAATTGAAAGCAGAGAGAAAACAAAACAAAACAAAAGGCTGAGCTAGAGAAGCTCTAACTGGGGAGCTCCTGGAGGCCCCACAGCAGCCTATATATTCTCGTAGGACAAAACCCATAAGCTGAAACAAACAAGCAAACAAAAGAAAAAAGACATGAAAAGGGCACAGCGGCATAGGAAAAATGTGAGCCCAAGTACCAAGATTGGGTAGCATTTGGCCAACAGCAAGGTGATGGAACCACACACAAAACTTCAAGATAAATCTGGGAAGCCTGGTGGGGAGGGGTGGTCAAAGTTCCACCTGAGCAAAGCCCCCTGCTTTCTGTTAAGAACAAACATAAATCCTCTCTGAAAAAATACGTCCTCGATTTAAGCCCAAATTTCCCACAGTTCAAGGTCAATTACATATGAGTCTAGAATTAAAGACTACAGAGTGTGAAAAGAAACAAACCGCAAGGGTAAATGTCCATACGAGTTGTAAACAGCAGAACTGGCCTCCAAAAATTTCACATAACAGAATCACGGAATATGAAATATGCCATAAAGGTAACTTTGCAAAAATCTTAAAGACATGAAATAATAGAAAGATCAGGGACATTCAGTAAGAGAATCAGAATAGAAAGGAAAAAATATAAGGCTTTCAAAAAATGTTTTAAAAAGCCATTGGAATGGGGGGGGGTGGGGGGAGAGGGGTTACCCAGAAAATTAGGCAGAACTAGAAAAATCCCAAATAACTAGAGAACAGAAAAATTGAAAATAATTACTCCAAATGTAAGCCAGGGGTAAATATTATGTAAACTAGTGAAAGATATTTAATCTGAGCTGCAGAAAGATACAACCTGGGTGGGTTAAAGTGTTTTTGAGAGATTAACTGTATCTTTGAATCAATGATACCTATCAGAGCAAGTAAATGAAAAGAAATCCCACAGTATAGGGGAACCAGAGAAGACCAAACACCATGAGAAGATTGTATTAGCAGTCAGAGTAAGAAGACAGACCCAGATCAAGGAAAGAATTCTTCTCACAGTTTCTCTAAAGCAACATGAATCTTACACAGAAGCAAAGAGGCTAACTCTCAACTGAGAGAGCCCATACCCTGTAAAATTATACTTCAAAAACAGAAGCGGAAATAAAGTCATTTTTATATAAACAAAAACCAGGAATTTTTACTGTCAGTAGGCTTTTATTAAACAAAATCGTAACGAGTAAACTTGAAAACACTACAGGATGCTTTAAATTATCTCCCAGAAGGAAGGTCTGAGGTACAGAAAGAATGAATAGTGAAACTGATAATGGCGGATGTTGTTGACCAAACATTCAATGTAAAATAATAATAATACTGTCTAGGGGTGCCCGGGTGGCTCAGTCATTTAAGCCTCTGACTTTGGCTCAGGTCATGATTTTGTGGTAAGTTCAAGCCCCTCATCAGGCTCTCTGCTGTCAGCACAGAGCCTGCTTCAGATCCTCTGTTCCCCTCTCTCTCTCTGTCCCTCCCCCTCTCATGTTCTCGTTCTCTTTCAAAAATAAACTTTAAAAAACTTGGGGTGCCTGGGTGGCTCAGTCAGTTAGGCATCTACCTCTTGGGTTCAGCTCATGTCATGATCCCGGGGTATCATGGGTTCCAGCCCTGCATCAGGCTCTGCTTGGGATGCTCTCTCTCCCTCTCTCTCTCTGCCCCTCCTCCACTTGTGCTGTCCCTGTATCTCTCAAAATAAATAAACTTAAAAAAACAAAAAATAAAAAAATAATGTCAAATTTACTGAGTTAAATAATGAAAATGATACACTGAACGAAAGCCTATTTTCTTAAATATTTATTTGGCGGGAGGAGGGGTAGAGAGCAAGGGAGAGAGAATCCCATGTAGGCTCTGTGCCGTCAGTGCAGAGCCTGACATGGGGATTGATCTCATGAAGCATGAGGTCATGACCTGAGCCAAGATCAAGAGTCGGCCACTTAACCAACTGAGCCACTCAGGTACCCCACACAGGCCTATCATTGTAAGAGTATAGTCAGAGTTTAAATATTATAGGTTCCTTTAGTTATTTGGCAGGGACAGTGATATTAAATTTTGAATAGGAATAGAATATACAGTTTCCAATATGAAAGTCCCACAAAAGGGGCGCCTGGGCGGCTCGGTCAGTTGAGCGTCCAACTTCGGCTCAGGTCACGATCTCACAGTTTGTGGGTTCTAGCCCCGTGTCGGGCTCTGTGCTGACAGCTCGGAGCCTGGAGCCTGCTTCGGATTCTGTGTCTCCCTCTCCCTCTGCCCCTCCCCCACTCACGCTCTGTCTCTCTCTCTCCTTCAAAAATAAATAAACATTAAAAAGAATTTTTAAACACACACCAAAAAATTAGAATAATGACATAAAGGAATCATGACACATTTTGCCAATGGTAGGAACAAAGAAAAAGCAGCAGCTTATGAAAATTGCAACAAGGCTGATACAAAAAATCACTATGACAGAAACAAGTCTAAACATATTAATATGTACCCGAACATACAGGAAATGGTTTGTAAATACCAAAACAAAAGAAAACCAAAAAACCAAAACACAAACAGCAAAACCCCTGAAAACCAGCCCTATTATTAGAACCCAATTCTGCTGAGGGCCTGTGGTGTCTAGGGAGAAATTCTTTCCAAGTGTTTATTGATGGCACAAAATGAAAACTGCAGTTCAAATCCCAACAACAGAACCCAGCATCGACTGGACCTTTATTAGGGAATAGATGCTGTTGTCTCTATCAACTAAAACGTTAACCCCACAACTCTGTAACTAGCATGCCTATAACCACAGAATGAGACAACTAATCACAGAACCATTGGGAAACTCACCCAAGGCTCTACCTCCAGGGAGGGAAGGAGCCAGCTTGAAACCCACAGCAGAGGCTGTGTGGGAGTCACCTCTCTGCTCTGCTGCGTCCATTTTTATTTTATGTCCTTGCCGGAAGTTCAAAGCCAAAGCATGCACACGGGGAAGGGCAGTGGGATGGAATCAGAAATTACCCTTCTTGGTTGAATTCAGATCTTCAGAGACTCAAAGAAACCAGCTCACTACAGTAAGGCAATAAAGAAATTGCACACCTGCCCAGCGTTGGGTGACGTAAGGATCCATGTGTCGCTTGCACGCTACCCTGAGTGTTTACATTAACCCACATTCTCTGTGTTTAAGGTGATTCCCTGGTGTGGGTGACAGAAATCCACTTCGTCCGTGTTTCTCTCTCTCTCTCTCTCTCTCTCTCTCTCCCTCCCTCCCTCCCTCCTCCTGAGCCCCATTTCCAATAGCTCAGCCCCCGCTGGGTGTAAAGGGAATGTGGACATGCATAATCAGAGGGGGACCCCATCCTGGTCACCAAGGCTGGGCGAGGACAGACACAGGCCCGGAATCATCTTCCTTAATATTCCAGATCATCCTCTGCCACACGTGCTTCCAGGTGATCGTTGTAAGAGGTGGGGTTGAAACAGTGCGGCTTAACTGAGTTCATTTTGTGAGCCCCACAAGGTCTTTTCTTGATTCTGGACAAGCCTGACAGGGTACCACAAGTGAGAAATTGTTTTCAAAGACGCATGCGAATTTGTCAATATGTGGTCTAGGACAAGCATGTTTACAGAGGTAGCAGTTTAGATGGGGTGGGGCAAAAGGTTGAGGGCTCAGAAAGTGGAGAGGAGAAGCATAAACAGGAAACTGGGAACATAATTTACAATTCTTTTTTCAAATCACATCTTTTTCACCTTTTTTGCCTCAGATGATATGGACTGAACATCCACTCTGTCCTCATTGCAGAGGTGGGTTTTGCTTTGCTTTGTCGTGTGTGTGTGTGTGTGTGTGTGTTTTGTTTTCTTTTTTACCCTATGTAGACAAATTCAAACAGAATTAGGGACTAATTACCAGGAGGAGCTGATAGCGTTTCAAGACGCCCTCTCTTCTGTCAGTCCACACAGTCTCTGTACCACTGTGATCTTGAACAACTCTTTCTGTTTCCATTATTTCCTTCTTTCCTCTGTTCTCCCTGCCAGGGAACAATTGCCATTTCTCTCTACTTCCTTCTGCCTCTTGGCCTACAGAATACGCTAAATGCTCCCGGTACAAGTCTTCTTTTTCTGTCCATGTTCTTCCTCCCCCAATTAATCACAGCATCACTTTCTTAAATGGAGTGAACCCGCTGCTCGATATGGCATACTTTCTGAGCCTGTGCTTTGGAGAGAGAAAGAGAATGGAAGAAACCATTCAAAAGAACCTCAAAAGGTTTTCTTTTTTTTTTTTTTAAGTTTATTTATTTATTTTGAGAGACAGAGCGAGTGAGCAAGGGAGGGGCAGAGAGAGAGAGAGAGAGGAAGAGAGAGAATCCCAAGCACTGTGAGTGTGGAGCCCAATGCGAGACTTGGACTCACAAACCGAAAGATCATGACCCGAAGTGAAACCAAGGGTTGGACGCCACCCAGGCGCCCCAAAGCAGGTTTTCAATATTCTTTTGCAAAGGCCCACACTTACCATGATAGTGGTTGCTTTCTTTAATAATTTTCATTGAATAATAATTTGGATATAAATACGAGTCATCTGCCAGGCATATGCTAAACTCACTCTACATCTATTTTATTTAATGCTCCCAAACATTCTGTGATCCTTGATCTTCCCCATTTAATAAATGGCTTCAAAGTCTAGAATCGAACTCAGACAGAATCACCAGAGCACATGTGCTCCTGTCAATAAGATGCAGGAGACCCAGCCAGAGCGGAAGGCTGGCACATCCCATGCAACCTTAATGTGACTGAACACTTAATGTGAGAGCCGTTGTGCGAGGGGCTTCCAGTGTGGTGTCGTCACCGCACATTACGACAACTACAAGCTTGGGGAGGAGGAAATACTGTATTCGTGTTTACTACATGAGCAAACGGAGGCTAAGTTACTTGACTTGCTAAGGAATCTGACCAAAGCACAGAGCTAATCAGTACTAGGTGTGGCACCAAAACTCAGGTCTCTCTGACTCCAAGCTCATCTCTCAGTGGGTAGGACAAGCAGCCCCCCGACACTGGCCCAAGGGATTCCCCATCTCCCGCTAGTCACGCCTTTGTGTCATCCTCTCATCTCCAGTGTGGACTAGACCTGCTGATTCCCTTCTAACAAACAGAACATGGCAAACTTTGGGGATGTCACGGCAGACATTGGCCTACAGAAAGACCATGACCTCCATTTCTCTCTCTCCTTGTTTCTCACTCTCCCTGCCTCACTCTGCAGTGTCCACATTGTGAGTACCTCTCTGGAGAGGCTCACGTGCCTGGAAGGGATGAGTCCAGCTGACAGACAGAGAATCTGAGACCTGCCAAGGGCCCCAAGAGTCAGCTTCATAGTGAATTTTCTAAGACCTGCCAGGTGAGTGAACTTGGAAGCAGATCTTCCCCCCAGGCCAGTCTTGAGACATCTTGGCCTCAACCAACACTGTGATTACTGCTTGATGAGACACTCTGAAATAGAAACACCAGCTAAGCTGTGCTTAGACTCCTGATGTAGAGAAACTGAAATAATACATGGGGGATGGGTGGGCAAGGGGATACATTAGGGACAGGCAATGTATTCCAGAAAGTATCCACTCCATCTAGAAGTTCTATATTAAAATCCCTTCTGGAACACGCCCAGCTTTATGGCCGAAACACACAATAATCAAATTTGCTGGAGTAACTGAATAAATACTATGTATTCATTTGGGTTCACCAGATTTCTATCAGAATTCTTTTCTTAAAAGTTATAGGTATTAGTTTTATATAATCACATAAGAAATCACATAAGAAATATGAAAATAGCCAACCATAAGCCTGCTAATATTTTGAGCATGCTCTTTATATATGTAATATAATTACTTATATATATTCAAACAAAAACTAAAATCCCATTGTAATCCTGCTTTATAACTTATATTTCATTAATATTTTTCCACTTAATTTTTAAATATTTCTGAATTTTATTAAATATTCTACCAAAAGCCTAACACTTCTGAAAGGGTAAGGTTTGGAATCACTTTCATCAATTCTACATGCTGGCTGAGCTTAGCCTCAGAGAATAAAAATCCAGAACTCTGGAGAAGAGACATCAAAAAGCGGGAAATTCAAAGTTAATAATTTGATTTTACCTACTGGCAAGATAGATCCTACGTTACATTACTAATACTCAATATTTATGGAGAAAATTTATCATAAATACTATTTGCTTTACACTAGACCAGAAGTAAACTATTCAAAAATTAAAATTATATCTGATTCATTGCATGTTTATTATTTTTTTTAATTAAGATTATGGCCCCCTCTTGCTTTGCAATGGCAGAATCTCTATGTTCTGGACCCCAAACTAGTCAGACTTCTTATATAAGCAAGGCAAGTTTGCTGTGAACTTTGGAGAGCAAGTGACAGATACTAAGCAGTTGACCAAGAATGTCTTTCAGGTGGTTTCAAGAAGATGGTCAAGTTCTATTTTTAAAAGCATAAGATAGTAACATGTGACTATTCTGAATGTTAGCTTTTAAAAAGGAAAGCAGGTGTTGGTGCCTACGTAAGCATATCAGTCCAGTGGACTGCTCTAGGCTATTATCCAGAGCATATAGTCATGTGGAATTCTAAGAGATCACACCTAAGAACATTTTCTGTATTTTAGTAGACATATAAAGGATTTCCAGACAACGAGATCAGTAGGCTTAACCTCTCTGAGATTAAATTGGGGAGAGGGGAAAGGGGACATTCATTTGAGACATCCATTACTCTGGGGAAATACAAAGGCTCTTCTAGAGAAACCATGAGTTAAGAAGTGGTTCACATACTAGATTAAAAATACTAGGTTTTAAGGCTTACCTGAGAAAATGGCAGAAATTCTAAGACAGACTGTTTGGAGGCCCGAACACTGTCAGTACCGCTTTGATTTATCTTTCCTGCCAACCTCCATTTTTCCTTTCAAATCAAAAGCTAAAGTAAGACACACATTTGGGGGAAAGTTGTCAAAATTCATTTTATGGAAATATGCTACTCAGGAGTATCCTTTGATCAGCTGCCGCATCTTTTGAAATTGAAATTGAATAGATTATATGGTGATCTACCTCTTCTCTCCTCTGAGTTCAGCTGGAAATAAATTGGAAATGCATGTGAAAAATACAAACTCTTTTTTGGCCTGAGCTTCCCTAATATTGCTTTTACCCCGTCTTTCAGCAAGAGATGTCAAAGCTACTGGCAAATGTGGCTCCTGAAATCCTCACTAGAAAGACGGGCATGCTTAGCTTAAGAAATCATATTCATAAATTGTTCACATAAAATGTGTAATTAAACTAAAAACTCCGGGTCTTTAAGATACATGGATTCCAGGACTAACTCATGCCCAGCTTCTAACGAATTGCAAAGTTACCTTTGGGTTTGGTTAAGTCCACCTCTAGCAGTGAGCAAATCAGGGGGATTCAAATGGTAGAAATGTAAATCAAACTAGATTAAAAATTAGATAATTATAAAGGCGGCGGCGGGGGTAGGTGGGTCTCCCCTTCAGTACAGATAGATCTAGGATTTAAACACTCGCATCAGAAGTTGATCTGAGAGGCTCTTCTTTCTCCCTCTCCCTCACTCTTTCCACCTTTAACTTTTCTTTCTGTTCTGTTACATTTCCTTCTATCTTCTTTTTTTTTAAACGTTTATTTATTATTGACAGACAGAGAGAAACAGAGCACAAGCAGGGGAGGGGCAGAGAGAGAGACACACACAGAATCCGAAGCGGGCTCCAGGCTCTGAGCTGTCAGCACAGACAGTTCGAACTCACAAACCTCTAGATCATGACCTGAGCCGAAGTCGGATGCCCAACCGACTGAGCCACTTAGGCGCCCCTCCTTCTATCTTCTTATGGCTACTGATACTCCAGACTCAAGGTGCTCATGGCACTTGGTCTGTTAAATGAGCATGCCTCCTTCTTAGTAGCTTCTATAAACACCACGGTGTTCAGGCTACCTGGGCCACGATGGGTCACTTGCCCATCACTGAACTAGACGGGGGATTCTTGGATTAGAACATGCCGACGGGAGCGCTTGGTCAGGTACCCACCCGTCGAGACTGAGGAGGGAATAGGAGAGTCATGCACATGTGACTCACAGGGAGTAGGACTGGGGACAGGTGGGCCTACAAAAGAAAAAACTGAAGGGGCGTTCTAGAATAAGAAATAAAATCCGAGCAGGAAAAAAGCAACAGATGTCCACTACACTGCCCACCAGCCAAAACTTCTGTTAAGCAGTGTGTCTTTTTCTAATAAAGCCAACGCGTATTTTAAATTCCTCATTAGGTTTGGAAATTCTGTGAGACCCTTCTTTTGTCAAAAGTGATGACAAACTCCAAACTAAGAAACATAATCGGCAGACATTTATCACAGATGGCAAAGTCTATTCTAAGTGTAGCTTGGCATGATTTTCACCGCCAGCATATATAATGCCAAACACTGGACAAATCACTTGAACTGATTCCTACCATCTATTTGATTGGCAGTGAAAAACAATTTGGCCAAAATCTGTGATGTGCTTGAGGACTGATTCTGTGAAAAGGAAGGAAGGAAGGAAGGAAGGAAGGAAGGAAGGAAGGAAGGAAG
>NW_024412463.1:5369568-5381902 GCF_014898765.1 Herpailurus yagouaroundi | reverse complement strand
AAGGAAGGAAGGAAGGAAGGAAGGAAGGAAGGAAGGAAGGAAGGAAGGAAGGAAGGAAGGAAGGAAGGAAGGAAGAAAAATGAGCCAAGCAAATGTTCTGGAACTGTAGCTACGGGGTTACAGCACAGCCGTGGTGTATACAGCGAACGCATAAATTCCACTTCCAGAAATGGTCTTTTATAATCTCTAGTGCTTCAAGATAGCTCGGCTGATAGCCCAAGGGATATCCAGGTTTCCTCAAAGCTCAGACGATTCAATCCAAAGGAAAAAAAAAAAACAACACTTCCATGGCCTAACAAAACTGCTCTGAAATGGTCATTATAGACAATTCACTTGGTTTATGTGGGGGTTTCTAAACTGAGTAATTAGTCTGGTCTCTAAAATGAACACTGAAAAGGCCACTGGCAAGTGATGGTAACGAGTTCAGCCTTGTCTTCTTGGTCACGTCTATAATTTACCACCCATCTGTGGAAAAAAATTACAACTTCAAATTAACAGATGGCCCTGTCCGTCGCTACAGAAATGACAGATTCAGACTGAAAAATGAGTTCAATCAAATAATTGCAGGTGTACCCCGCTCTCCTCAAGTTCGTTTTGCACCGCTGCAACTTTGACCCAAGACCTATGTCAGTGCCTGTCTGTGCTCAACAAAAGAAACCCAGAGAGGATTTCGACTGCCACGTGAGAGGATGTTGCTTTGCACCATTTCAGGGTATACAAGGTTTCCTGGGAGCGCCCCACTTTCGGGGAGAGCAGGTCATACCTACATGTGCAAGACTGTTCCCTTCATAAAAGTTAATAGCCACAACTGTTTTCAACTTTTAAATCCATAACGCCATGCAGTCAATCAATATTTATGGCGTGCCTATTGTGGGCCAAACCATGAAGTCTTAACAATTAGGAAGGCAAAGATTCAGGATAAACCAATAATGTAATAAATACCACCATAACTTCAGAGTGTTCTGTGGTCTGAAGAAAAACGTACAGGTTAGCATGACAGAAAGGCAGTGTGCAGGGGTGTGGGCGTTGGGAGGGAAGAGTTCACCTGATGCAGAATTAGCGAATCGGGATGGCCTCTCTGACAGGCTAGAATGAAGGGAAGGGAAAGCCAAGTGAAGGTTTGTATATCTTAAGCCAAGAAAAGAGCGAATGCCAAGAACTGCCCAGAGAACAGGTTGAAGGAAATAAATGCATTCTACTGCTTTAATTGCTTTTATTTTGAACTAAGGGAAAAGATTTTTTTTTAATTTTCTTAACGTTCATTTATTTTTGAGAGACTGAGAGAGACAGAGCATGAGTGGGGGAGGGGCAGAGAGAGAGAGGGAGACACAGAATCCAAAGCAGGCTCCAGGCTCCAAGCTGTCAGCACAGAGCCTGACGCGGGGCTTGAACCCACAAACTGTGAGATCAGGACCTGAGCCGAGGATGGATGCTTAACCGACTGAGCCACCCAGGAGCCTCAAAGAGAAAAGATTGCTAATGGATTTTTTTTCACCTAAAGCATTAAAGCTTTTTTGCCTAAAGCTCTAATTTTTAAATGCTTTAAGTTTTCCCTTTTCTTCACATGTGCGAGTACACTGGTCAGTCTGTAGATGGTTTCCTTCCTGCATCAGAATGCAAACTCCTCAAGGGCAGGGTTTCTTTTTTGACTATATTCCCAGCCCTTAGAGGGGCTCACCATATATGTGCACTCAAGTATTCACTGGTGGAATAGAATTTAAGTACCAAATATTTGCAAAGTGGCTAAAAACCTAAAACTTTGCTTTGTGGTGCACGTTCAAGAATGTTCAACTGACAAAAGAGGGACACAGAAAGAGGGAAAAGAGTCAGTGGAATCAATGCTGCAAGTTTTGTTTAGGTTCATGTCGCAGGGCTTTCGGATCCCACTTCTGACACCAAGGACGGCTCTGAAGGTGATTAGAGCTGAGCCCCCCATGCACTATATAAATTCCCAGTGATAGAACTTTCCACTTTTCATTTTCAACCACTTTTCACTATTTGGTATCTCATAATGTATTCACTCAACAGACATTTGAGCACCTTCTACATGCTGGGCGTCTCTAAAAAACACAACAGCTAACAAAACAGTGAAGAAGAATCCCTGAATTTAAGGAGTTTATATTCTGATGCAAAATTGGAATCATCCGCAGACTGGCAAATGTGACTCTCATATGTGCAGGGAGGAGCAGACACAACCTACGTGTGGCTTTTTGATTGCCCTGGGTGCCTCACAGGTCCCCCACCCCCACCATCACTTCCACCCACTCCTGAGGTGGAGCTGAGGAGGAAGACTAAGTCTTGCTATGTCTCTCTCTTTAATGCCCAGGCTTATGTCCCCACCCAGAGAAACTCTCATGAAGAAATGATGCTCTTAGGTCTTATGTTAGGTTCTCTGAAGATCTGTGGGAAAGTGATCCACCAAAAAAGTAGTCCTGGAAAACACTGGAAAACAAATGAGGAAGAAGGATTGAGTCTGGAAGGAGCTAAGAAATGGGGCGATATCAAGCGAAGTCCCATGGCAGGCAACCTTCATTCAGTCCTACAGGGAAATCTGACCCAGTGCAGGTCACAGCTGAGTCACTGCAGTGGGGACAAGGCAGTGTGACCGTGGTACCATCAGTCATTGGTTGAGGGTTGGCACCAGGGGACTCCACTCTCCCTGTATTCAGGTAGAATGGGTTCTTAGTGATGGGCCTGGAAACTGGTTTGCAGGATCATGGTTAAGAAATCCAAGGGGTTAAGTGCAGAGTACAAACTACATCTCCTTCAGCAGTGGTCACAAAAGCGTGGTCCCAGACCAATGGCATTTAATATCACTTGTTAGAAATACAACCTCTAGGGACCCAGCCCAGACCTACAGAATCAGAAACTCGCGGGGGCGGGGGGGGGGGGGGGGGTAAGAAATAGCCCCATATGTTAACCAGCCCTCCAGGTGACTTTGATGCACACACAGTGTAAGAGCTACGGAGCCACAGGGATGTTCACACACAGCAGGCTCCTCTTGCTCCTGAGCTAAACTAAGCTCCAACATGTCCTCATCTTCGCCATGGGGAGATCAAGAAAAATTATGCCCAATTGGACCTGAACAACATGTCTCTTCCTCAGTTTTCCAGTGTCTAGGCAAGCTAGACTCTCCAAGCCAACTCTGTCTCTAATGTAATACCTTTTTACCTGGGTTCTCCTAATGTATAGTCAGAAGATCAAAAGGGGGGCTCCATCCACCCCCCAATGAAGACAGCATCTCTGTAAGTAGTAATGCATCCTCCCTGCTCATGACAATAAAATACTGTGTCTGAGTCCAACGTCCAAGAAATGTGTGTCTGAGTCCAAGAAATGAGGATGATTCTTTAAGAAATAATGAAAACACCTGTATCCTTCTTGGCCATTCTCCAAGTAGCTTTGGAGGTCAGAATTTAAAATCTATTGTCGGTGGAGCACCTGGGGGGCTCAGTTGGCTAAGCATCCGACTTCATCTCAGGTCATGATCTCGCAGTTCGACTTCATCTCAGGTCATGATCTCGCAGTTCGTGAGTTTGAGCCCCGCGTCGGGCTCGGTGCTGACAGCTCAGAGCCTGGAGCCTGTTTCAGATTCTGTGTCTCCCTCTCTCTCTGCCTCTCCCCTGCTCACGTTCTGTCTTTCTGTCTCTCAAAAACAAACGTTAAAAAAAATTTTTTTAAATAAATAAATAAAATCTATTGTCAGTTGTGAAAATGGGAAGAAAGTTTTCATTTCCTTAAAATGTCTGACATCCCTACATATATATTTTACTCTTTGTTATGAAAACCACATTGTAAAGCAGTATAACATAGGGATTAATTATAAGGCGTTATCCTCAGACAACCTGGGTTGGAATCCTGTCTTCCACTTACCAGCTGTGGGAACTTTGGTTTCTTATTTAATGTCTTCAGACTTCATTTCCTTAGAGAAGGGAAAAATCACAAGGCCTCCCTAGCAGGGTTGTTAGAAAAACCATGTGAGATGAAATATAGAAGTCCACCACGTTGAGCACCATAAATATTCTACGCACATTTGTGGCTCTGCCTTCATTATCACCATTAATATTGGCAGGTACCAGCTAACTTCTAGTTACCTTCACACAAAACAATGTATTAATATTTGTCCCCTGGAAGTTAATGAAATGGTGATCCTGCCTTTTCATAGCAATTGCTAAGCTGCTTGTCTTAGGAAGTATGTTCTGCCCTTCCCTACAATCAACTCTAGAAAAATAGAGAAAATATTTGCTACAGGTCAATTCTGAAGTAGTAAAACTTTGGTTTGTGAGCATAATTCATTCCGGAAACATGCTTGTAATGCAAAGCACTCGTATATCAAAGCAAATTTCAAAAACCATTGGCTCAGTTGTGATCATGTGACCTTCAGTGTCACATGCTATTCATATTGCCAGACATTGCTCGTTTATCGAGTTAAAATTTATTAGAAATGTTTGCTCGTCTTGTGGAATACTTGCAGAACAAGTTACTCACAATTCAAGGTTTGACTGTAATTACTTTCAATAATTCCTTCCAAGGATCTCTGCTTATCTTGTTAGGCTTTGCATCACAAGCCTTTAAAATTTTGGAAAACAAGGTCTCCAAACCCTTTTCAAGAAAAGAAACCAAAAGAGCGATCATCTGCTCTCGGTCAAGGCAGGGACAGCTGGCCACAGACAAAAGGTACCGTGTCCAATGTCTAATGCAAAATGGAGGTAACGCCTTGTCCCCAGCTGTTCTGAGCCCTCAAGGAGGTGGAGATAAACTGTGCGTGCCACATTCCTTAAAACCGGAAGGATTCAGTACAGATGTCAGACCTACTAATGCAGGAAAAAGGCTCATTTTGACTTTTTCCTAATGGAGACAGCAGGACACAGGGTCTGGGGCATTGAGTGGCACCCTTGTATGAGCTTAGGTTTCTCCTCTGGTCCCTGTGGGTTTCTCTATTAATGGGTTTGCTATTACCCAGGCTTTGATCTATGTGGACTTCCCACTGGTTTTCACAATACGAAGCCTCCCTGGCTTTATTACAGTGCAGCCTATCCATAATGCATTTAATATTATTTCACCATCCACACCTCTACCCATATTATAGTTTCACCGAGAAGTGATTTTCCTCTCTAAAAATAAGGCACTGTACTTAGAATTACACTTTTAAGATGACAGTAATCCAGTAATCACTTCTAGGAACCCAGACTTTTAGGACAATATAATCATGATACACTTAGATATGGAGATGATGTGAAGAAATGCTAATTCCATCATTCCTGATAGTTCAAGTCCATTAAAAGTTGATATACATTAAAGGTGAGCCTGAAAGAAAAGCAGTCTTAGATCAAATTCTTCCCTGGTACAAAAGAAAAATGACCTAAAACGTTGAAAAATTTAAAAAATATTATCTAAGACATGTTGCACGAAGTTCTTTCCCCCACGTCACTTAAAAATAACCCAGACGAGGGGTGCCTGGGTGGCTCAGTCGGTTAAGTGTCCGACTTCGGCTCAGGTCATGTGCTCACGGTTTGTGAGTTCAAACCCTGCGTCAGGCTCTGTGCTGACAGCTTGGAGTCTGGAGCCTGTTTCGGATTCTGTGTCACCCTCTCTCTCTCTCAAAAATAAATAGACATTAAAAAAAATTTTAAATAACCCAGACGAATAATTTTCTCATATTATAAAATATGATATGACTTCAAAGAAGGTGGTCGCTTTCTCTCACCTTTTCCCCTTCCACCTCTATTTTATATAAGGTATTGTTCCCCATTACGTACTTCTCCTTGAGGCACTTTATCTCCTTGAGGAAGAAAAATGGAAGGTCTTTCTGTATTATTAGATTTGTTTCTATTCTTTTATTTTCTTTACAAGACACAGTTTTCTTTGCGTGGAGAAGGTGGGGATGTCAAATGCCCTTCAGCATTCAGTATCTGTTAAACTGCATCTGCTCATCAGTAAGTCTGAGGGCGGGCAGCATGCAGTGAGATTAAAAGTTTCACTCCAAGAAATCCCTTCCATCTAAATTGCAGACAGACAGAGACAGAGAGACAGAGAGAGAGAAAGAACTGCCCAAGTGTAAAATGTATCTGACTACAATACAAAGCAATGTTTTTTGTGACAGCAAAATTATATCCTGGGCCACTTCCCTGAGGACAGTTCACTGAGAAACAGTGCTGCAAAGTCAATCCGTAGGAAAAATATTTCCATCTTCATTTGAAAGATTAGCACCTTGTTCCTTTTTGTTACCAAATTGGAAATAAAACCAGTTTCCTTGCTTTGCATAAGGCATGAAGGAGGAGAAATGTCTAGTTTATGAGATGGACCCTTGGGGCTCCGGCTCTGTCTCTAGTGTCAAATCAGCTCCCTCCACTGGGCTAAAAATGACCAAAGTTGTTTGCATGGTAGGATTTCCATCCATGGCGTCTGCGAAAAGCTCCAACCTGGTTGGACACCAGCTTACAATGGATCAAGGCTAATAGTGCTATCCCGGCTGCTGTGTGTGTTTGGACAGCAAAATGCATTAGCCAGCGTACCAGCAAAAAAAATCTCCATGCAGGAGGGTGTGCATTAACACATTTTGATCTTTTCCATTTAGATCCTTTCCATCTATGTTGGCGTGTGTTCCTGATAAATATGAGGGTACCCCCCCAATTGGAAAATGCATTTTAAAATCAGGACATAAATATTTATCAATGGAAGAATAGAAAAAGTAGGCACAGGGAGAAGAATGGTGTAGGCAGACTCTGAAACATTCAGTCTCCGCTACGTGTGATCATGCTGACCACATAAGATTGTTGTCACGCCTGAAAATACACTTTTGGGTAAGTTGCTGATATGAAAATAACATGTAGAGGGTCTGTCACAAAGTCGTAATTCATAGAGGGTCTCTTACAACTTTGTTGTTTGGGTTAATTTGTCTTTCTTCAGCTGCAAATGGCAGAAACCTAACTGTACATGATTCAAGCTATTGGAAAGCACAAGGGATTCTTTTAGGCACAGCCAGATACAGGGTTGCAGATATCCTTCCATTTCTCGACTCTGATTTTTCTCTACATCCTGAGGCAGATTCTCTTAACGCGGTGGTAAGCTGCTTGCCAGCGGCTGTATCCTCATGTCTATGGGGCTAGCAAAGCCTATTTGAAGGTAGGGAATAAAGAGGCATCTGGGGGGCTCAGCCAGTTAAGCGTCTGACTTTGGCCTTGGTCATGATCTCACAGCTCGTGAGTTTGAGCCCCGCGTCGGGCTCTGTGCTGACGGCTCAGGGTCTGGAGCCTGCTTCGGATTCTGTGTCTCCCTCTCTCTCTGTCCCTCCTCTGCTCATGCCCTCTTCCTCCCTCAAAAATAAATAAACATTAAAAAAATTTTTGAAGGTAGGGAGTAAAGATAGGTCGGAACCTTATCACCTGCCTCTAATTCCAGAAATAGTCTGGAAGATAATTCTCATTGGATCAGGAGCACCCTATGTTAAACCAAACCAATCACTGTGACCCTGGCGAACTATAATCCCATGAGCTGGGAACTGATCACCCCCACCAAAACACAATGGGCCAAGGGTAAGAAAGAGAGGCCGCCTCAAAAGAAACAAAAACAAAAACAAAAAATGTGGACTTATGTGATCAGAAAATAGGGAATGAATGCTGAGAAGGGATCCACTATAAAATGGCTGCTGAAATGAACCAGAAAGCTTTCAGTGGGTCAAAGAGCAGGACAGCGGTAAAGAGAACATTTAAGGTAGAAAGAACAAACGTTGAGGGGGTAGAAATTCACAGTACATATGCGAGAGGTAAACAAAGCAGACTAAAGTGGTCTGTTTAGAAGAATAATGAGAAATCAGGTTGGCTGGTTTTAGGGCAAGAGGGAGAACAAATTCGTGTCAGGACATAAGAGTAAAGTTTCAGAGTCTGAACTTAACGCAATTAGCTATAGGGAACATCTATATATTTTAACAGTGGTTTCAGGTGGGAGAGGCAGGATTGAACACGGTTGTGTTGGAGAACAGAGGCCCCAGCAGTGAGGAAACTATGGCAAGGAAGTTTGTGTGAACACATGAAGGATATTTTTTCCATGTCTAAATGTTTTCGATAACTATTTAGCTAGAGAAATGTATGTGGTCTCTATCTGAGCCCGAGGTGGGAAGGACAAGTCTTAAAAAATTGTAATGGGATTAATTTCAGTCCTTCACCCACATTCTAGAAATGTGGTTTTGTTTTTTTTTTTTTTCCAAAAGCTGTTCTGCAAAAGGATGTGAAAAAATATTTTATGATCATAGAGTTCTGGGGTCAAATAGATTAATTCCAACATAAAGATTTCTCTAGAACTTCGCAAATATGAACATCCAAGTGAGAGACATGGTCTGCAGCATTTCCCAAATTTATTTGTCTCCAGAATCTTGGCCTTCCATAGAGTATCTCATGCAACTAGGGTTCCACAGAACCTACTTTGGGAAACACTCTTCACCCCCATGCGTGAAGAGAATTCAAACATTTACAAAATATTATCTTATTGTGAGTCTTTGGGCAAGCAAAACCAAGGTAATTCTGGACCAGTCTCAAGCTGCAATATTTTTAATGTTATAATAGGGTAGTGGGTCTCAATTTTCTGTCTTGAATAAGTCATCTCTAGGCTAGATAGATATACGGCAAATATCTAGCCAGACTAGAGTTTCGGTGTGTAAACATGGTGGCATTAATCTTTAGATGACCATGACCATAAGGCAGTCAAATTATGGTCAAGTCCAAAGCACCAGAAAGAGTCACTAGCCCCTGGAATAGTGTTCCAGGCCCCATGACAGCTGAATATACAGTAATTGAGACTGAACTGAACAGAGTGGAGACATTTTAGATCTTCAAAATTTTCTTAAGATGAACATAATCTCAAAAGGGAATTATTTTTCTGGCAAAAAGAAAGCAGAGCAGTGCTTTTCCATCTAGTCCAAATCATTTTACGCTATTTCCTTCCTTATGATACACATGTGTTTAGGGAGGGAATTGGACAAATCGTGACTTGTACTGAACACGATTGATAGGTCTGCTTCAGATAATATGACAAGTTTCTCTCGGCTCCTTCTCCCCCCAGACTCAGAAAATGTGTTGTGATTTTTCTCTGAGAGAAAAAATGTGGTTCTACCAATGATCAGTTTGTAAGTCAACACTCACAAAGATTGAAAAGTGGCTCTCTAGCATGTATCCTCTTTATCCCATTGGATTTTTAACCTTATTCTCCAAACTATAATCAGAGACTCAACGGTAGATCCCCAGAGGGCATATTGGAAGACATTTCATGGTGGGAAAGCAGAAAATACTCCTTTCTATTCATAGAAATATAGTAACCTCTTCTGAGTGTGGTGTTATATGGGTTGGATTGAGATCATTCATAAGATCTTTTGGGAATGAAGCTATTCTTCCTAAAAATAGGTTTCTTTTGAGCATAATTACCTTATTCAGAGGATAAAGAATCAGGCTTAAAAAAGCAAGGAAGAGTTAGAACAAAGCCACTGGGCATAAGAGACATGAAAATGAGAACTGAGTATGGATGAGTGCATGCGTTAGGATATCCATGAATCAGAAGTCATACACTACGACAAACACTTCATTGGACTCGATGTGTACATAAGATTTAGACCTCATCCTTTGTACAGGCAAAGGGGTATGGTAGAATAAGTAACTGTCTTATCAGCTACTCTACAAACACTAAGATATTCAGTTGGGACCTCTCAATGTTTTCACTGTATTTATATTTATTGAAAGTAAAAAAAAAAATAGGTGTTAAGATACTATCAGTTGGAACTAAAGAAGAAAACTGTGCTCTTCTTCAGGCATGAGGGGTTAGGCATCATTGTTTTTCCAGAATTAAGAGAGGATATAACAACATGTATGTCTTCCTCCTGGCTGATATGTCATATTGTGGCAACCATTGCTAGCTGTCAACCGAATGGTCATTTCTATGGTTCCTATATTTTTTTTAACTAACAGAACCCTCATTTTGCTTAAGCAGGCATTATATTCATCTACAAACATTTCCTAACCTTTTCTTGATGTGTCCAGGCATCCCAATTCTGCCCAAGGAAAGGCAGACAGACACTCCTGTGAATGGCACCCCTTCCCAAAACCAAACAGCAGATCTCATTTTGTCTTGTTCTCTCCTCCCTTCCTGGATCATGAAAGATTCTTGAGGTTCTGAATTGGAATTAGAGTATGAATGGAGGAGTCCACATGTACATGTACATGCACATGTGTTGACAACTAGTGCCTACATCGTTTATTATATGCCAGTATGCACAAATATGGTTGATTCCTTGGCCAGAACAGAGAAATATAAGGAGCTTTTGAACCTATTTCTGTGCCAAGATGTACAGAAGAGTTGAAAAACTGATGAGAACATGCCAAAAGTTCCGAAGAGACAGCCTGATGTCAAATCCAGAAATTTTTGAGCATTTCATGAATAATGACAGCAGGTGATTTTCACATACTAAATAAAAATGAACCCATGTAACTCTACTGGACGGGAGTATACACATGCATTAATGAGGAAGGGAGAGCTTCTGATTTTGGGGTTTTGTTTATTTACTTGTTTTCCAGTACAGTACTCATAACACCAACAAATAAATGTTGAAGTAATGAAAGAGTTATAAATTCACTATTCTGCAAGGACTATAGCAATAATTGATTCAGGCAAAATCAGTGGTGGAGATTAAAATCCTCGCAGTGAACAAGATATTCACACAATTTAAAGTATCTTCCCACAGATTACTTAGTAATTACAAATGGAGGAGAGAGGTGACTTCATAGTGCAAAATCTGGCAGGCACTACCTAAAAGAAGTTAGCAAATGTCATCTAATAAAAATTGACTCAAACGGGGCACCTCAGTTGGTTGGGCATCCGACTTCAGCTCAGGTCATGGTCTAGAGCCCTGTGTCAGGCTCTGTGCTGACAGCTCGGATCCTGCTTCAGATTCTGTGTCTCCTCTCTTTGCCCCTCCCCCACTCGTGCCTCTGTCTCTGTCTCTCTCTCTGTCTCTCAAAAGTAAATAAACATTAAAAAAACATTGACTCAAACTGATCTTGTACCTCCTGGTGTAACACATGTAGAAGGACACAACACAACATCACTGGTACAGTATTCCTGCTAAAAATGCACTGCCTGAGTCCAATCACAAGGAAGAATCAGAAAAGCCCAAATGAAGGGAATTCTATAAATCAGCTAACCTATATTCCTCAACATTGCCAACATCAAGAAAAAAAAAATGGAAGATTGGAAAACTGTTAGCAATTAAATAAGAAACTAAAGAGACACAGCAACTAACGGAAATGCGTGGCCCCAGATTAGATTTTAGAGCTGGAAAAAATACTCATAGAAACGTATGGAAACAATATATATAACATACAACTTTGTACTTTGGGACATGATCTTAAATATTTGAATATGGAGTGTTATGTCAGATAATGAAATTCAAACAGTGTTAAATTTCCTGATTTTGATAAATATGCCAAGATTTATGTCAGAGAATGTCCCTTTACTATGAAAATACAAGGTGATGACACAGGTCTAGAAGGATTGTGATGCCTGCAAATTACTCACAGATTGTTCAGGAAAAACAGATATGGAGAGAGAGCCCAAGAGGGAATGTGCACGAGAGAGAAGAAAATGTTAATCATTAATGAATCTAGGTAAAGAGTATGTCACATTCATTGACTAATTTTTAATATAACATAAACTGAGAAAAAGCATTTTTTAAAAATCTGGTAAACAGGATATTCAAAAATATATTATGCCTTTAAGTCATTGTATTATAAATACAGGATGGTATCTGGGTGGCTCAGTCAGTTGGGCGACTGACTCTTGATTTTGGCTTATGTCATGATCTCATGGCTCGCGAAATCGAGCCCCAAGTCAGGCTCTGTGCTAATTAATCCCCTGCTTGGGATTCTCTCTCCCTCTCTCTCTATCCTCCCTCCCTCTCTCTCTCTCTCTCTCTTTCTCTCAAGTTAAGTAAACTGTAAAAAATAAATAAACTAATTAAAAAGTAAATAAATGGAGGACGAATTGAAAAATAATAAACTATCTAAAGAAAGCAAGAAAAAGGAATAAAAATAATGACTGATCGGTGCACTAGATAAAGAAATACATGACAAATAAGCTTAAGAGATCATTTCAAAACAATCATTAAAGAAGTTCTCTTTCTGGTCAAAACAGAAGATTAGGGAAATCAAAGGAACTTAAATTAGATGCACAATTAAATACATAAGAGCCTATAAATGTTATAAAAAAATAAAACATGTTGGGAATGCAAGCTGGTGCAGCTGCTCTGGAAAACAGCATGGAGGTTCCTCAAAAAACTAAAAATAGAACTACCCTA
>NW_024412463.1:5363898-5369468 GCF_014898765.1 Herpailurus yagouaroundi | reverse complement strand
TATATATATATATATATATATATATATACAATGGAGTATTACCTGGCCATCAAAAAGAATGAAATCTTCCCATTTGCAACTACATGGATGGAACTGGAGGGTATTATGCTAAGTGAAATTAGCCACTCAGAGAAAGACAAAAATCATATGACTTCACTCATATGAGGACTTTAAGAGACCAAACAGATGAACATAAGGGAAGGGAAACAAAAATAATATAAAAAAGGGAGGGGGACAAAACAGAAGAGACTCATAAATATGGAGAACAAACTGAGGGTTACTGGAAGGGTTGTGGGAGGGGGGGATGGACTAAATGGGGAAGGGGCACTAAGGAATCTAGCCCTGAAATCATTGTTGCACTATAAGCTAGCTAATTTGGATGCAAATTTAAAAAAATAAAAAATAAAATTAAAAAAATTGTTAAAATGCATGTAAAATACTAAAAAAAAAAAGAAAAAGAAAACATGCAACTTTGTGCTAATAAATTTGAATATAATGGTTTCATTCATTAGTTAATAAGATAATACAAATAAAATTCACATGGATTTATTAAAACTCAATTTTAGAAACTAAAAAAATGGTTCTTTCTCAGTTACTGCTCTTTAAATTTTAATACACACACATTCACACACACAATTTGTACATACATATACAATAATAAAGAATTCTGGACTTACATGAGCTTAATTTCTTGTTTTAACTTCTCTTTCCCAAGAATGTGGATCCCCATTTTATGTGCTATTCCAGAATTTTTTAGAAGATTCTCCAGTAAAACAAAATCTCTATGTAAACCTGACATAGATAAAATACGAAAAGCATAGATTTAACGCATCCATAAATACAAATGCAAAAATCCTAATAAAAACTTGGCAGATTATATTTTGTAGTATATTGAAAGATGATAAACCACTACCAAAGAGGGCTACTTCAAGGAATGAAGAATGTTTCAGAATTTAAAATAAGTGAATTTTATTTCATGTAAATTACACCTCAATAAAGCTTATTATTTTTAAAGTATGAGATTATCTAATATTTATAAACTATATAATCACATCAAATATGTATATATGCAGCAAAATCTGTACATTAGGTTGGCATGGACAAATAGACTACAGGAAATATAATGTTTGGTGATAGATTTGGGCAATATTTATTTTTCTTTGTGCTACTTTTTTTTTGTAGTTTTCAACTCATCTACCATTAATATAAGACAACGTCATGATAGTATGAAGAAAACCATGCATATCACTGCTCAGATCCTCAGTAGAAATTAAACAATCTAATGTGTGTGCCCGGGGCCGGGGGCCCCCCGGAAGCCAAACTCTTTAGTAATTTTGGTTTTAAGGCATTTCAGTATATAAGCTTCCTTGGGAATGTATCTTAACGCCTAGAAATACTGCTCTAGTCAGCAACAGCAAAGCAATGAAATGAACTAACAACCTCAAACTGTCTCCAGATCTTGGCTTAGACATTGCTTTTTATTTACTTAGTTTTGATCCTTCACATTCTCTTCTAATGAGTCAGTTGATTGCAGGTTGATTAAACAGAAAAAAATGAACGACAGTGATATTGTTTTTTCCTCTAAAAAGTTCTCCAATGATTTCTGAAATAGATAAATAACTTAACACTCTGATATTTCAAGTTAAACTTTCTGCCTTTTACAAAAAATACACTTTCTTAATGAGTTTTGGACTATATTATTTAGCCTGAAAGAAGTCCTATAAAATACAAAATCTGACAGTTGAATTTTATAATCTTATTTTCTTTTTAAAATGTTTTTCTAACATGTATTTATTTTTGAGACAGAAAGAGACAGAGCATGAACAGGGAAGGGTCAGAGAGAGAGGGAGACACAGAATCTGAAACAGGCTCCAGGCTCTGAGCCATCAGCACAGAGCCCGACGTGGGGCTCGAACTCATGGACTGCGAGATCATGACCTGAGCCGAAGTCGGACGCTTAAACGACTGAGTCACCCAGGCGTCCCTACAATCTTATTTTCCGACAAAATTGACATCGCCTCCATTTAAATTTATAGACATTTCATACTAGACATCAATTCTGATGACTAATTAATGTGGGCAAATGATTTTGTTCTTTCTGAGATTCATATTTTATTGGCTTTGTTAGTGTTGTGATCCACTCCTTTTGAAATGTCTTCAGAGTTTATATGTAAATAGCATCAATGTATTTTCTCTTTTTTAGGATTAAAAGAGGTAAAGTTTAATATTACAAAATTATTTTTTAAAATATTTCTAGTGTGTGGTTATGAAAACTTGTTTGGAAATGTACTGAACTGGAATTAATTGGCATTCTGATTTCATTCCTAATGTGCTGCTGTCTATTGTTTGGAAAATAAAGGAAGATGAACTGAGCTGTTGAGACTGAATGATCTGTTGACTATCTAATTAATGTGCTGGGCCATTTCATTAGCATTCAGATGTTTTATGTAGATTGGCAAAGCTCCTGTGGTTTTGTAATCTGTGGAAAGACTGGGGATTTAGATGTCCACTCTGGCAAAAAGGCCAGGGCAGTGTCTCAAGGTGCAAGATTAGGAGGGACCCTAGGGAAATTGTAGCTCCTGGGTGCTAAGGATGTCACCATTCAGGCAGATGTCGGTCACCTGAAGTGGTCTGAGGACAGAGGGTGGCCTTTTCTTAAGGCAAATAAAACCCCCCTCTCCCTTCTGCTGTAAAGAAACCATCTCACCTCTCCGTCCCTCAGTTTCCTTATTTACTACATGGTCTCTGGTGCATCTTCCAGCTCTATCCATCCTTCATTCAAACTAAGAGTTAATAACCACTGAGGCATCTTCCTCCATACAACCACTTTGGAAGACAACACTGGTGATTAAAATGGGGTTATTCTTCTATGACCCAGGAATTGTACTATTAGGTATTTTTCCAAAGGATACAAAAATGGTGATTCAAAGGGGCACATGCACCCCAATGTTTATAACAGCACTATCAACAATAGCCAAACTGTGGAATGAGCCCAAATGTTCATCAACTGACTAATGGATAAAGAAGATGTGGGGTTTACACACACACACACACACACAGGAATATTACTCGGCAATCAAAAAGAATTAAATCTTGCCATTTACAACAACATGGATGGAACTAGAATGTATTATGCTAAGTGAAATAAATCAGTCAGAGAAAGACAAATACCATATGATTTGATCATCTGTGGAACTTAAGAAACACAACAGATGAACATAGGGGAAGAGAAGGAAAAATAAGATAAAAACAGAGAGGGAGGCAAACCATAAGAGACTCTTAAATACAGAGAACAAACTCAGGGTTCCTGGAGGGGAGGGGGTGGGAAGGTGGGCTAAATGAGTGATGGGTATTAAGGAGGGCACTCGTTGGGATGAGCACTGGGTGTTATATGCAAGTGATGAATCACTAAATTCTATTCCTGAAACCATTATCACACTACATGTTAACTAAGTTGGATTTAAATGTAAAAACAATACAGCCATTTTTCAATATGGTATTTTGTGTGTGTGGAAAGAGAGTATAAAAAAAAAGTTCTTAACTGCTCAGAGCCACTTCACAAACCAGAGAAGAAAATGCCTACTCATTTAATAGTTAATATTTATCAAATAGGTCATCAAATAGGATATCTTCCTAAAGCCCAAGCTATTGATTTTCTTCCAAGAAAACGAGTATAACCAAGTATACTGCCTGCCAAGCAGGAGGGTCACAATGATGAGCAAGCACACAACAAAGAAACAAAGATCTCTGCCTGCCTAGAACCTCCAGTATAGCTGGAATAGAGTCGGCAAATTAGTAAGTAGCACCAGAAGAATCAGAAAGTGTGCTAGGCACAAAGGAAACAAACAGGGTGATATGCCAGCGCATCCAAGGTAGAACCTTTACATAGAATCTCTCCTGTGAAGAGATGACATCTGATCTTTGACATCTCCTGTGAAGAGATGACAACCTGATACTTTGAAGGAGCCAAGGAGCTCACCAAACCAAAACCAGAGGGGGGCTTTCTTTAAGAAGGAACAGCAGGTAAAAAGGCCATGAGGAAGCAGAGAGCTGGGAGTGTTCAAGGAACGGGCAGAAAGCAGGTGAGCTTCGGTGTGGTTAAAAAGCAGCAAAGAGGCAGCAAAGAACTGAGAGGTAAAGTTGCAAAGGAGCTCAGCCGGCTCCTGCAGAGTCTTGTCAGACACAGAGGCACCTGGATTCCATTCTGCCCACAGTGGTTTCCTTCCGGGAAGTTACTCGTATATTTCATTGTAGCGGACAATGCACATACAGAGAGGTACACTAAGCATTAATGTATAGATTATAAGGTGTGCCGTTGTAAAATCAAATGCAAGACAAAAAATAGAGCCTTGCCAGCATCCCAGAACCCCCTGCCTACCCCCTGTCACTCAAAGCTACCTTCCCTCCTTCCACAGGTAAACGATAGTTTCACTTTTCAAGTAATAATTTTCTTGCTTTCCTTTATACTTTTCCCACCTAAGTACGAACTGCAAAACACTACAACTCAGCTTTCCAGGTTTTTAAAGTGAAATGAAATTGTTCTTTGTATCAATTTGTGTCTGGCTTCCTTTGCTAAGTATTATTGATATAGGGTCCACTGGTGGCTCAGTTGAAGAGCCAACTTTGATCTTTGCCACTTTTGATCTCCAGGTCGTGAGTTCGAGGCCCATGTTGGGCATAAAGATTACTACAAACAAACAAACAAACAAGCAAACAAACTTTTTTAAAAAAATCACAAGAAGTATTACTCATACAACTGAAATATAATTTTGGAAACTCATGTTGTAACATGTAGTTACAAGTCATTCACTTTAATTCTCTATAATGTTCCATGGCATGCCTATCCTTCGATTTAATGCTTGTATCCATTCTGTTGTGGATGCACATTGGGCATTGGGTTGTTTTGGGGGTCTGCTGATATGAACATTTGTGTATACACTTCGCAGTGCATGCATACACCTTTTTGTTGGCTGGCAGGCCTTTGGTGATGGAACTGTGGTGTATCTTCAATTCAGTAGGCAATACCTCCTCCAAGTCATTTTGCCTCTTCTTTTCTTTCTTTTTCTGATGTTTATTTATTTTTGAGAGAGAGAGCACAAGCAAGGGAAAGAAAGAGAGGGCAACACAGAATCTGAAGCAGGCCTCAGGCTGCGAGCCATCAGCACAGAGCCCGACGCAGGGCTGGAGCTCAAGAACCATGAGATCATGGCCTAGCCAAAGTCAGATGCTTCACCAACAGAGCCACCCAGGTGCCCTGCCTCTTCTTTTCATTGTCATTAAAACTTGTGCTGCTAGGAATTTACCCAAGGGATACAGGAGTACTGATGCATAGGGGCACTTGTATCCCAATGTTTATAGCAGCACTCTCAACAATAGCCAAATTGTGGAAAGAGCCTAAATGTCCATCAACTGATGAATGGATAAAGAAATTGTGGCTTATATACACAATGGAGTACTACGTGGCAATGAGAAAGAATGAAATATGGCCCCTTGGAGCAACGTGGATGGAACTGGAGAGTGTTATGCTAAGTGAAATAAGCCATACAGAGACAGATATCATATGTTTTCAC
>NW_024412463.1:5286936-5363498 GCF_014898765.1 Herpailurus yagouaroundi | reverse complement strand
GGAAGGAAGGAAGGAAGGAGAGAAGGAAGGCAGGCAAATGGACGGAAGAAGGAAAGGAAAGGAAAGGAAAGGAAAGGAAAGGAAAGGAAAGGAAAGGAAAAGAACTTACCCTTAAGAGGAAAGCATAGATTTGAAAGGTCTACTATATAAGCATTGAGTTAAAATCGGGATCAATCACAAAGGTTGATTTTCTCCAGCATGTTTCAGCTATGAATGTGCTTGCAGGAATGTGGTTAGTTATGTGAGCTGCAAGAAACAGAAAAACTGGTGCATGGCAGGTTAAACAAATAGGGATTTCCTTGTCTCTTACATAATAGGAAGTCTGGAGATATGATTGCCGGTGTTGATTCAGCAACTGGTAAATATTTTCATCGTCATCAGGGATGCAGACGTTTTCTATCTTTCTTCACTGCCATACTCAGCCTATGGTCTTGACCTTGTCACGTTAGCGTTCAGAGCAAGGAGATGAAGAGAGGGGATTCACTAGCTTTGGTAAGCTTCTTTTAGAGAAACAAAGGATTTCCAAGACACATCCACCAGACTTGCACTCACACACCAGTGGACCTGTGGCACGTGGCCAAGTCTAGCCGCAAGGGAGCCAGGAGACCTGAGTCTCTGGCTGTGTGTTGTGGCCCTGAGTGAAATCAGGGTTCCTGAGTAAAGAAGAATGGAGAATGAACGTGTGTCAAAGAGCTCTGCCTGCCGCAGGCAGATGGTGGATGTCTGAGTTCAACCATACCGGAGTTCACTGGGTTCATTTAATAGAGGGCGGGAGAGACAGGATGGATGTTCTCTGCAAGACAGTGGATTATCTGCACCACTGAGGGTACTGAAGATGAAAATGAAACGTATTGTGGGGGCTGAGAGCAAGCTTCAAGAAGAATTTAAGGACAATTTGAATGCCTCTACTTTGGAAAAAAAAAATAACTCACACAAGTGATTTCTAGTATTGGCTTGTTTTAAACAATAAACGTCTTAGAACATATCTTCATATAAAAGAAAATAATGATCAATCCAGCCGATTACAGAGGTGGGCTATTTTCTAAATGCATTCATTCTGAAATACTAAAATATACGGCACCATGCTACGATTTATTTTAATTAAGCAGAATGAGATAAGGTACTGGTCTAGCTCCAAATGGCTACTTTCTTTTTGGTGACCTGTCATGTTTCTACAACCGAGGCTGGATTTTTGTACACCAAATAACAGTGAAGCTCTACACTTCATCTAAGTTAGCCAACCCTACCTGAAAACAAGTAAAATGTTTAATTTTTCCAAAAAAAAAAGAACACTTGTTTTCACTGAATCAACATTTGAAACCACTCACAAACAAGTATAGATCCTCACCTGTGCCATTCAAAACAATGGCATCATCTAAGCAAACTGAGATGCTTTCTTTATTTTTTTTTAATTTTTTTTTTCAACGTTTATTTATTTTTGGGACAGAGAGAGACAGAGCATGAACGGGGGAGGGGCAGAGAGAGAGGGAGACACAGAATCGGAAACAGGCTCCAGGCTCTGAGCCATCAGCCTAGAGCCTGATGCAGGGCTCGAACTCCCGGACCGCGAGATCATGACCTGGCTGAAGTCGGACGCTTAACCGACTGCGCCACCCAGGCGCCCCGAGATGCTTTCTAACATCATGTGAATCTGTTTCTGTTCAACCTATTATGATGATGACAATTTCGTATACAATTTGCTGCCAGAATGCTTTTCAACAGCAGAAACTCACATGCAAATTGTTCCCACTCACTGCTTGGTTGCAGGGTAATGCAAATCCACTCAGGGACACGCAAATAAGTTGTAAAGAAATTCTAGGTTTTAGGTAAATGATGACAGTTTGTTATCCTTAGTATCTACATTCCAAAGGGTAGCTTCCACTGCCCTGAAAGAATCAATCAATCTTGCCGCAGCCTGGCTTTAAAGATAGTGTAATAACACCAGTGATAATGAAGGAAGCTAACGTATATTGGGTGCTTGCTTGTAAGGTACCAGGTCCTTCACCAGGGGCCTTGCCTTATCCAATCATCCCTGTTCTGCAAAGGGAGCTGCAAAGGGAACAAGATGAAGCCACTGTTAGAACTCAGACAGCCAGATCTCAGAAACTAGGGTTTCCATCATAATTTTGTTCCCCACCCCTCAATGTACAGGAAGAAGTCACACCTCAGAATCATTTCCTAAATGACATATGTCCCAAAAATATAATGAATGGGGTATTCTCAACTCCAAATCCCAATTTCCATCCTCCCAAACGCTCAACCCAGAGTAGACGAAAGCTTCCTGACGACACAGCTGTCTACATTGATAAAAAGTCAGCCCGTGATTGGCAGATCACGATTTCTCTGCAATCTTAGAAATGAATTTTCTCAGGAGAAATTTGTTCAAGGGAGAAATAAAACAACAACAATAAAAATCTTGTTGGGGGTGCCTGGGTGGCTCAGGCGGTTGAGCATCCGACTTCGGCTCAGGCCATGATCTCCTGGTTTGTGGGTTCGAGCCCCGCATTGAGCTCTGTGCTGACAGCTCAGGGCGTGGAGCCTGCTTCGGATTCCGTGTCTCCCTCTCTCTCTGCCCCTCCCTGCCCATGCTCTCTTTCTCTCAAAAATAAACATTAAAAAAATGTTTTTTTAATCTCACTGAACCTGAAACCGACAGAGATTTATACATTTAACATACGCAGCATGGTATCACTACACTCCCTTGATTCCAAGAGGAAAATACTAGTGGTCCAAGTGATTTGCCACTGCTTCATCCTCGTGCTCCTCTTTTCGTTTTGCTAACATCTCTTTATTTGTATTTCTGTGAGCTCTGTGCATTTCCTACCTCTAAGGGACACAAAAATAATATCACAGAGCTCCCGTAGAGTCATAAAGTGGTAAGTGCCACTCCTAAATCCAAGCACTTACTTCATAATATTGGATTGAGGGGCCAAACACAAGGCAGACATATATTTCAATAGTTCTTCAATCCTTTGGCCATTTATTTCCAAATTGGATATGCCATTTACATTTAGACTAGCCGCCCATTTTCATTTTTCCTCAAGTGCTGTTAACGGAATGGCCCATATAATATAGTAACTTTGATTTTTCCTGAGGATCGATCTTTACTTGGTAGGGAGAAAACTTGCCAAAAACCTACTGCATTCTAAACGGTTATCCAAAAATTTCATGATAAACTTACACAAGTTGAAAGTGTTTTATTTCCTGTTATTTATCTTAATAATATTGCGATATAAGTCTGGCCGTGTGAAACACTCAGAAAGCCCCTCTATAAATAGTGTGCTTTTGAAGAAAAATTCTAATCCACTCTTGACCTAGTTCGCCAATTCCTATTCAGACAGGTACAGCCAAATCATATGGATGAATTTTTTAAAATCAGAAAGCACAGTACTTTCCATTATGAAAAGCACCCCACTTTGCTAATTGCCAAACATCAGTGAACTTGCCATTTAGTAGAATATCTATTATGTGGATTCATAACTGGCAAACTGCATACCACACACAATGAAACACAAACAAGGTAATTTAAATTATGGGTTATTTCTGTAAAAACAAACAAAATGTGTGCTTATTCAAAGTTTCTAAACTGTTTTGGAGAGGTGGTTGGTTTGGTACCCTTAAAGCACCCACGCATGCCTCCTGTTAAAAAGTATGGTCTGTTCTCCTCAATATCTCTTCTGTGATGTAAATTAGCTCCTAGGTAAACAGGGAATAAAGGGATGATGTCAACATAGGGTTGAAGGCTTGGTGCACAAGGGGCACTGGATGATGCCTGTTTGCTCCAAGTTCTTCTCTATACCTGACTGACCTAGGAGTTTGTCTTGGAAATAATTTTTGTATGATCCTTTCCACTCTTCATGCATTTCTTTATCTATTCATTTATTTTTGCAGCTTCCACCCTTCCTTACATCTCTTCCAATGAGTTTTCTTTACTTCTCATCGAAGGTATAAAGTCCTATACTTACTGTAGTATTTCTTTATTAAGAAGTAATATCTTGGGGCACCTGGGTGGCTCAGTTAGTTAAGCATCCAACTTTTGGTTTTGACGCAGGTCATGACCTCATGGTTTATGATATCAAGCCCTGCGCTGGGCTCTGTGCTGACAGCCCAGAGCCTGCTTGGGATCCCCCCTCTCCCCCCCACCCTCTCTCTCTGTCTCTCTCTCTCTCCCCCTGCCCCTCCCCTGCTCACATGCACTCATTCTCTGTCCCTCTCAAAATAAATAAATAAATTTTAAACAAGGAAGTAATATATTTGTGTTGCATTTATTTTCTTTTAGAATTCTTATTATTTTTATCATTGTCGTGATTATATACTTGCATGGTTTGGTTTGTCTAACGTTATTTGCCCCCAAAGCCCCGTTATTTTTACCAAGTAATTCTGCAAGGTTTTTCAGGAACACATATATTGCATTAGAGGGATATCGATGAACAAAAGTATGCGTACAGATCACATGAAGACTCTCATGAGACATGTGCCTCTCCTTCAACTCAAGAATGCTAGTACCTTTCATAAAGAATTAGTTTGCCTTTATCTTAGTGCCATAAACGATGTCATTTCCCTTTATTAGAAGCCTTATAAGATGCCTTAAAGATGCCTTTGTTCCCCTTATGTTAGATTCCCATAGAGAAATTTGAGCTTTCTCCTGTCAAACAAGTATATAGGGTTTGATAATATCCTTTTTTGTGTTAAACTCATTCCTGGTTCCATTTCTTTGGATGATGGTGAATGTTAGTACTTTCTCCTTTTTGTATTCCTTTTACAATCCTGTTGCTTTAGATGTTGTTTCTAAACTTCCATTAATACTGCCTAAAGGTGGGAGGTTTTATAGATACACACATATATTTATATATACACATACACATACATATAAATAGCACATACATATGCAGATAGATACACTCTGTATTTAGAATTACTCAGTTATTTAAATAGAATTTGAATGTAAGTAGCAGGTGGAAGGAGCCCAAAATAAGTCAATTGGAATTAAAGAGAAAAGACCAATTGATTACCTGCCTTCTTTATAACTTTTCCACTGTTACTTTGGAGTTGTGCAAAGAATGTCTCTATTACCCACCAGGATACCATTTGTCACATTGGAATAGAACCAAAATTTCCTACAAGGCATTGTGGATTCCTTAAGAAGTTAGCACATTCTCTCAAAGCCCCTAACTTACCCCCAGTGTGCGTTAACAGACTGAGGGAACCTGAGTCAGCAAGTCGTAAACTTTGTATAAACACAAACAAGAGAGAAGAATCGGAGGCACAGCACGTTCTGCTTGTAAAATGTAAGATATCACCAAGGTATATGATAGAAGAGCTTGAGGAAATCATACCGTCTCAGTCACGCAAAATCCAAAATGCAAAACAACGGTTGGGTTACTCTGCTTAGCACAGGAGGAGAGTGTAAGTGTCATATGTTTCATTCCTTCGTTGACCAAGTATTTGTTGCACACTTAGTAACGTAAACATTATTCCGCTGTTGGCTCCCCTAGACCCTCTTCCCCAAGAAATGCACTGGTGCTGTTAGGATTACCTGCTAATAGCTCACAACGGTACCCTTCTCTGGGAATTGCCCTCTGCTCATGGGAGCCACTCTCATGTCAATGACTGATCACCGTGGGAAAGTAGGGTGGGAACCCAGTCTGCTGGCTTCTAAGTGGGGCAACTGTGTGATGGAATTCATGCTGCAGAGCTCCCGATGGGATTAAACCGAGGTTGGGTGGCCAGCATTTCTGGCTTCCCCGGGGCTCACTTCTCTCCCGGACACCACCTCAGTGAGGGATTTGCACAAGAAAACGCATCCCAGGCTCTGCATCTGGAAAACCCACCCTAAGACACCTGTTTACCATGGGCCAGAGTCAGGTTGAGGTGCTCAACAGACAGGCGAGGTTACTGCCATCGTGGAACTGACCTTCTACCGATGACATAACTTCAGAAACACATTCCATAAACACACAAGGTCTAGCTGGGAACAGGTAAGCAATGTTGGATAGAGTGGTCAGGACAAGGCCTCCCTCAGGAGCAACACCTGAGCTTTGGCTAAAATGTTGAGGAGTATCCAGCTGTGTGAAGACACAGAGAAAGGGTGGTTCAGGCAGAGGTGACAGCAGATGCAAATATTCTGAAGAAGAATATGCTTTGTCTGCTTTAGTGGGGATTCCCTCCTCTCCATTCCTGAGGTTCCTTCCTGTAAAAGCAGCTCATTTGGTGTCATTTCCAACATCTCTCCATTCTCAATTCTCTTTGCCCCAGAGTGCAGGGGCATCTGAGTGGTAAATTTAGGCAAAACAACAACTGTTCATGTTCAACTCATCTGTACCCTTTCTCCTGCCCTACAGGAGCAGCTTTCTGATTGGCTTCTCCAGAAGTGGCTCTGCCCTGCTTCAGGTGGGAGAAGGGAAAATCCTGCCCTCATGACGTGTTCCCTGTGACTGGCTGGGTTTCGTCTACCCAGCTTTGGAATTCCAAACCAATAAGGCTTCTTGACTAACAGATTTCAAGCCAAGTCCTTCCACATGGGCTCTACAGGAATCAAGATGCTATTTGACCTCCATCGACCATGCATGCCTCACTTCATCAGCTTCCTCTCAATTCGTTCAGAACTAAGACAGGCAAGGCCTCTTCCCCCTCTCAGAGGCCATATGAACTTGTAATCCACCTCACTAAAGTAAGATAGTTACTTGAAAAAGAGAAATGGTCAAATACGGCAATTCTTTCCATTAAAAATAAGGTAGGGGCGCCTGGGTGGCGCAGTCGGTTAAGCGTCCGACTTCAGCCAGGTCACGATCTCGCGGTCCGTGAGTTCGAGCCCCGCGTCGGGCTCTGGGCTGACGGCTCAGAGCCTGGAGCCTGTTTCTGATTCTGTGTCTCCCTCTCTCTCTGCCCCTCCCCCCGTTCATGCTCTGTCTCTCTCTGTCCCAAAAATAAATAAACGTTGAAAAAAAAATTTTTTTTTAAATAAAATAAAAATAAGGTAAATAAAGGAGTGGATGTTGAGAATAGCAACCGTGATTTTGCTTCCATTAAAGCCAGAACAGTCAAATTATAATAAATTCTGTTGTTAGTATAAGTGATATGTCTAAAATTATATTAAAGTTATGAGTTTTAATACACCTACTTTTCAATTATTCAATACATTTTCAACGGCTTTAAGGTTTTGGAAAAAATTAAGTATTAAAAATACATTAAAATTTGTACATGGATCCACATTTTCCTTTTGCCTCAATTTTAATTTTTAAAAAAATACTGCATCACAATATTACTTCTCTTGACTACTGACTCTGTAACCCACCCTCCCCCCCCCCCCATATGCACACACACTTAAATTCTGTACTTGAGGCAAGTGACATACTGGGGCACAGAAATTAAGGTAAGGGCAGGGGTAGGGGTGAAGGGTAGGGGTGGGTGTCAGGGACAAAAATTAAACATGGTGCTTTATTTGCTTCAGGCTAATCCCAGACCCACACATTAATATGTTCTAGAAACAGGGGGAGAAGTGTAAATTGGGTTTAGTGAGCCACGACAGGGAAAGATGAAAGAGTCTGAGAGGTGGGCTCGAATGATGCCACTTAGGGCCTTTAGATAGGAAGTGAAAGAGAGGTTTCATCCTGAGTTTGGAAACTAACAGCTGGCCCATGCCCCCCCCCCCCCCGCCCCCAGACAATAGCACCAAATATGGCTGACTTCAAAGTAATCTCTGCTCTTACGATACAAAAATTAATGTTTCAGTTTCCCCCGGAAAGTGTTCTAATTTATTTCCACCTGAAACCTCTATGGTTACCCACAAAACCTACCAGCAATCTCACCTTTCCCATGATGCTTGATGTTTTAAAGAGCTGTCTTATATCTGTAAAGTTCACATAATTGTGAGCACTTCTAACAATACAGAAAAGTACACAAGGATGTTAAAAATCAAAAGAATATACCAGGCACCACGAAAGCTCAACACTGGTGAGAAAAGAAAGAGCAGAGAAACTCTTGGGTTATTTTCATAAATAATAATAGTCATTTTCTTTCCAAATTGTAAAAGCAATGAGGTTTGTCTGCCCGCAAACCTGCCTCATGTGCGGTCACGTTCATTTCCTTGCCTTTTCGGGCTGTACAAAAAAAAAGTATTTTCTCATAAGTAATTAGTCAAGGAATATAGCCATAGAGCAACTCTTATTTCCTCTGTATTATTAAGGAATAAGATATAAGCTTAGTTCCTACCATCTTAGTATTTTGGTAAAATTAATGAAAACATTTCTAATATTTTCATTCATGGTCTCATCTTTTTAAACATCCATGGAACAGTATTTAAACTTCTGTCGATGTTTCTGGAGAATCTCAAAACTAAATGTTCATGGGATTAAACAAGTAACATAAATACGTATCAGGTGCAAGAGACAAGAGGGAACAGTCAGGACTGTGGTAAAAATGGAGAGTGTTCATTTCCATTTCAAACGGTGCTGCTCAAAATTCTTGGACAGAAAAGCTAAGGGTTTTCACAACGCAACCCAGGCTTCCTATTTGTTGATGTGGACAACGAAGTCATTCTTTAAGGCTGTATAAGCCAAACAAAACATACCTTTCAGAGTCCTTACAAAGCTGGTCAGCGTTATCATTCTGAACATGCATCTTTGTGCTGAGTTGAATTACAGGATGGCTTTCAAAGGATGCGAAGGTATGAAGAATTAATTGCCTTTAAGAGCTCTGCTCTTCCTACCTCACTTCTACTTCCTTTTTTTTTAAGCTTATTTACTTATTTTGAGAGAGAGGGAAAGAGAGAGTCCCAAGCAGGCTCCACACTCAGCATGGAGCCTGATACAGGGCTCGATCTCATGAACCGTGAGATCATGACCTGATCAACAGTGAGATACTCAACCGATTGAGCCACCCAGGTGCCCCCTCACTTCTACTTCTCATCTGCTTCTCAGTATCTATTATAAATGGAAAAGCAAGTAAGGGAGCTTGTTAAACAATCACCTTATGTTTACCAAAATCCTAGCTGAATATACGTTGGATTGCAGGCAAAAGTTGGCTTGGGAATTCTCATGTGAAGGAAAAACTTCATAGCTGCGATTTACTTCCCCATTCGGAGAAGTGTTTTCATCTACTTGTGGATATTCATCTCTATGCAGGATTTTCTGTTAGGATCACCCTCGTTACCCAGTCAAGCCTACCTTCTCCTCTGTCCCCAGCAACCAGAGAGATCTTCTTCAAATATGCACATCATAGTTCTTTGTTGCAAGCGAGATACCAGCTTAGATAGAACAACTGATTAGAGCAATGTTGTGGAGTTCACCAGATTGACACAAAGGCTGGGGAGCCAGAATGGAGAAATGAAGAGGAACCAAGGGAAGACAAGCCGTGGGACCCTTTGCCAAGGCCATGCCCAGAAGCAGCCATTAGATTAAGACCACACTGTTAGAAGTCATCCCCTACTGTCCCAAGGCCCAAAGTACCGGGGAGGAGCATGTGACTGGCCAAGCCAGGATCCTGTGGCATACACTTCTAGCTGACAATGGGTGGAGAGAGGAAGGACTCTGCTCTGGAAATTGGCAGGGGGTCAGCACTGATCACAGAATGCGCACAAAGGAGAACCACTATCCATGCCCCCAACTCCCAATACGGGAAGGTAGATGAGATGCTGTGCAGCCAAAACATGACAGATATCTGTGAAATCACTTTGCTTCATAAACTCTTTTCATGAATTTCTGGGTCTTTAGGAATACAATCCAAACTCCTAACCGAAGCGTTTCAAGAAGTGGTCTCTTCCTACCTCTGCAACCTCCACCCTTACCCTTGGTAGATATTTCCCAACCACAGTGGCTTCTTTAGGTTCTTAAAAGCGCACCACATCTCTCCTATCTTGCGGCCTTTACACACGTCTTTCCCTCTGCCTGTAATTATCTTACCATTGCTGCCCACCATTCCCATGTCTGGCTCCACATTATTTAGAGCTCAGCTTTAATATCACTATTTTATAGAGGCCTCTCCAGACCATGCTGTCATAAAATTCTCACCTGTAGCCACAGGGCTCTCTAGCAGATTCATATATTCACTTCATATTTCTTACAACAGTCTAGAAACATCTTGGTGTATGTTCACGTGGTGCCTGTTTACTCAGTGCGTGTTGATTTGTAAGCTGTCCCTATTCCGCAGCAGTCCACAATCTGGGGGAGATGACAGTGGGCCTTTCTGGTTTGTTTTCTCTCTAGCACTGCACTAGGCACAGAAAAGATACTCAAGAGCTATTTGTTGAACACATGAAAGAATGCAGTCTCGGGGCACCTGAGCGGCTCAGTCGGTCAAGCGTCCATCTTCAGCTCAAGTCACGATCTTGGGGTTCATGAGTTTAAGCCCCATGTCGGGCTCTGTGCTGACAGCTCGGAGCGTGGAGCCCGCTTCGGATTCTGTGTCTCCCGCTCTCTCTGCCCCTCCCCCACTCGTGCCCTGTCTCTCTCTCTCTCTCAAAAATAGATAAACATTAAAAAAATAAAATAAATAAATTAAAAAAGAATGCAGTCGGGGCGCCTGGGTGGCGCAGTCGGTGAAGCGTCCGACTTCAGCCAGGTCGCGATCTCGCGGTCCGGGAGTTCGAGCCCCGCGTCGGGCTCTGGGCTGATGGCTCAGAGCCTGGAGCCTGTTTCCGATTCTGTGTCTCCCTCTCTCTCTGCCCCTCCCCCATTCATGCTCTGTCTCTCTCTGTCCCAAAAATAAATAAAAACGTTGGGAAAAAAAATTAAAAAAAAAAAAAAAAAGAATGCAGTCTTTCAGAAGACTCACCGAGGGAAGAGGATGGCATCCGTGCAGACCGAGGGTTTCAAACAGTGTTTGGCACAGTGGCACCGTGGGCTATTTTGATAGAGGAAGAAAACAGGCAACGTTTCTTGGACCCTACTCCCACTTCGAACAGAGCACCTCCTCTTACATGTCTTTTAAAATTTAGGCTTCCAGGAAAGATCTAACTTAAAGGATTTGCATCTAAATGAGGCTTGACAATGAAGATCTGATTGGAAGAAAGGAAAATCATTAAAACAGCTCAGTACTTTGATAATTCTGATAAAGAGTCTAGGTGGTGATGAATAATACTGATAGATCATGATCATTCAAATTGACCTGTATCTCTTATCAAGCTTGTCCAAAGAAGTGCTATTCCTGGAAACACTCTGCTTATGTTGACCTAAGTTGGAAAAAAAACTTTTAATGTTTATTTATTATTTTGCGAGAGAGAGAGAGAGACAGATGTGAGTGGGGGAGGGACAGAGAGAGAGGGAGACACAGAATCTGAAGCAGGCTCCAGGCTCTGAGCTGTCAACACAGAGCCCAATGCAGGTCTTGAACTCACTGACCACAAGGTCATGACCTTAGCGGAAGTTGGATGCTTAACCGACTGAGCCACCCAGGTGCCCCATGTTGACTAAGTTTAAATCTGTTTATAATGTCTCCACATATATCAGTCTTTGACCCTGATATGGCTTATATGACCTCTGGTGAGGTTTTGTGCCTACTAAAAAAAAAAAAAAATTCAAAAATATATTGGTGTCTTCCAACTAGAAGGGAGGCTCCTTGTGAGTAGAAACCAGGTTCGTTTTGTTCACCCCACCATCTCCTGTCTTTGGAACAGTGCGTGCCACACTGTGAATGTGGTTCACAAATATATGATGACCAAGAGTTTGAAAGGGGTGAAGAGTTGACCGGGGTTGAGGGTGACAGTGGTGGCCTGGCACAAAGCCTCAGAGACCAAGTAAGGTTAAGGATAGACACCAAACAAGGAAGGCAGTGATGGATGATACACAGGGGGATTATTAATCAGATGAATAAACATATTCAGAATAACAGCAGCTAGTTTGTTTGCACTGTTGGAGAAAAAGGTTTCACATACGGACAAGGAGAAAAGTAGTTGAATTATATATATGTAATATATATATATTACATACATATAATATGGATACATCTATCTATATGTATGTATACATACATATACATACATACATATATCTAGTCCAGATTTTACTTTCTAAATATCATTTTCTCCCCAAATTTCTTGGAGTAAAGGTTGATTCAAGGCTGGGATGGAAGCAGGGCGAAATGAGCCTAGATCATCTTGTGCCAGAAAGTAAGAACGGTGATAGACAGTAACTACACTTCTCATGGTGAGCACTGCATAATGCATAGAATTGTCAAATCGCCATGCTGTACATCTGAAACTACCATAACATTTTATGTCAACTTTTCTTCAATAAAAGCAACATAAACTTAAAAAAAAAAAAGATTAAATAATGTTCTCAGAGAAGAGCAGACACATTAAAAAAAAGAAGCCAAAGTCAGCTTGAAAAGGTTCTCACTGGTCAAATCTGGTACAATTTCATCATCAAAATAAACAACGTAGTAACAGATTATACCTAAAATATGAATCCATGAGATCGTGCTGATATGAACACATGGGAAAATAAAAATCTTCTTGCAAGAATGTCAACTAATAAATGTAGAGAGAATGATGGAACTGGACAATCACCATTCAGCAGCTATCAGAGTAATAATTGAGCCAAGAAATATCAATGAATATGGAAATAATTAGTAAAAGTTTGATTAGGAATTGGATATTTACATAGTGCATCTCCCCACAAGATGCACATTTAATTGCAAAGGGAAAAGAGTAGTTTTCCGTTGGGAAAAGCTCAGAAGTGATCAAAGTAAACATTATGGGAAATGACAATCACGCTTCTCTTGATGGGGTGTAATGACAAATGCACAGCTATCACAGATGTGTCGTTATAGTATGACATTCTCGCCCCTTATGCACAACCTCAATCAAATTCTGAGGAAATATCAGATAGATCCAAATTGGAAGACATTCTAAAAAATGACTCATCTGTAAAGTTCCAAATTATCAAGCCAATGTCATGAAAGACAATGGAAGACTGAGGATATATTCCAAGTTGAAGACTAAAGAGTCATGCAGCTCAATGCAATACGTGATCCTGGATTGGATTCCTTTGCTATAAATGACATTATTAGAATAACTGAAGAAATCTGAATGGGGTGCATGGATTCGATGGTAGTAATATGTCAATGTAAATGACCTGAATTTGATGGCTATATTGCGGTTATATAGAATAATGCCCTCATTTGTAGGAACACACACTAAAATATTAGCTGGTGATATGGCATCATGTCAGCAACTTACTCTCAAATGATTTAGAGGGAAAAAAAGTTCTCTGAACAAGGCTTTTCTGTAGGTTTGAAGTTATTTCTAAATAAAAAGTATATTGACATTGCCCTACATTCTGTGAACAGTATAGCCAGTATATTGGTTAGTAAAAATCAAGACAAATTAAAACAACATAAGATTGTTTCAATGCGAGGAACAAGAGGCTTCTTAATTGACCAGCTGTATCTCCTTTTGCCTTAACAATCAGACTCTCATTTAGCAAATATATAAGGACAATGCCTTAGGTACCACTTGATGCACAAAGAGGAACAAAATGAACCAGGTCCCTGCTTGCAAGGAGTCTGCCTTTTTTTTTTTTTTTTTTTTTTTTTTAAAATTTTAAAGAAAAAAAATTTTTTTTTTTTTTTTTTTTTAATGTTTTATTTATTTTTGATGGAGAGTGCAAGTGGGGTAGGGGCAGAGAGGAGGACAGAGGATCCAAAGCGGCTCGATTCTGTGCTGGCGGCAGAGACCCTGATGCGGGGCTCGAACTCACAAGGCGTGAGATCATGACCTGAGCTGATGTCAGATACTTAACCGACTGAGTCATGCAGGTGCCCTGCATGATAAAAAAAAAAAGTTGAACACATTTCTATCAAGGAGAGTGGGGAAAGAGACAGACAGACAGGCAGGCAGAGAATGTGTGTATAATCTGTCACCTACTGTATTACCTGCTATAATCAGTGATGAGGTTTTTTTTTTTTTTTTAGTAATAAAAGCAATTTTCAAAGTAGTATACTCATATGTTTCCAAATATACATGATAGATGGATGACAGGTAGGTAGGTAGGTATGCAGGCAGGAAGGGAGAGAGATAGCTGGGCAGAGAGAGAGAGAAGGAGGGAGGGAGGGAGGGAGGGAGGGAGGGAGGGGAGGTGGGAAAGAGGGAAAGAATACTGCTTTATCATCCCATTGTTGGGTTTCACATCATAATCAAGAGGGGAGAGGGGCGCCTGGGTGGCGCAGTCGGTTAAGCGTCCGACTTCAGCCAGGTCACGATCTCGCGGTCCGTGAGTTCGAGCCCCGCGTCGGGCTCTGGGCTGATGGCTCGGAGCCTGGAGCCTGTTTCCGATTCTGTGTCTCCCTCTCTCTCTGCCCCTCCCCCGTTCATGCTCTGTCTCTCTCTGTCCCAAAAATAAATAAAAACGTTGAAAAAAAAATAAAAAAAAAAAAAAAAGAGGGGAGAAAGCCTCTGAAACAGATCAACATCTCAGACATCACCTCACATGTAAGGGTAAGGGTACCATGGCAGGTAGCATCTATTTGTATGAGCAGCAAATCCTGAGGTCCTTCTGATCTGACCTTACAATATCCCTTTGCGTGAGGCACATGACAGGGGTGCACTGTACCGTGTTTAACAAGAGGCACAGAGCAAGTCAGATGGCACACAGCCCAGGCTGACCTCCAGTTGCCCCTGCTGCATGCTGGATGTGCACCCCAGGTGTGACGGAACCGGGACGTTCTGGTGGAATATCACCTGTGTTCCTTCTCTCCCAGGCTTTCCAGAGAGAACTCTAAGACACAGATTGCCACCTTTAGGTGCGAGGCGGGCAATGCAGAATCAGTGACATAGACCCGACGCCACAGAGGAATGATCCTGCTTCCCATTCATCTTCAAACACATGATTAGCCTTTCACCGTCTCTTTCCACTTCCTACATCTGTTAGAGACGTGAAGACCACGAAATTTAAAATTTCCTCTTTTGTGTGCAGGAACCAGTAGTGCAGGGACAAAGATAAATAGCACCTAGAACCTGGACTCAAGAGTTGGGAGTTAGCTGAGGAAGAGGGGGGACGGTGGTGAGCAGGAAAGCACATAATCCATTGAAACGGGTCCCCATCAAGTTTGGCAGTTTCCACCAACAGGAAATGATGCAGCATCAGTATCACCTGATCTTCCAATGTTTTCCTTTTCTTTTTTAACAATGTTAAGACTTAATTCACATAGCATAAAATTCACCTGCTTAAAGTATACCAACCAGTGCTTTTTAGTATACTGAGTGATGCAACTATTGCCATAACCTAAATCAAGAACACTCCCATCATCCCCCAAAAGAAACCCCATTCCCCCGACTGGCAGCCACTAATCTTATTTTCTGTCTCTACTGATTTGCCCATTCTGGACTTTTTACACAAAGGGAATCTGGCGACGTGTGTTTTGCAGTGACTGACTTCTTTCACTTAGCCTCATGTTTTAGAAGTTCATCTGTGTCATAGCGTCTAATGGTATTTTAAGAGCAGCCAAGAAACACAGATTTTCACGTGAACTCTGCACCGTTAAATGACGGCCACTAACTTGAAACCACAGCACAGTCAAAATGAAAGACCTGTGACAATGAATCTGGTTTCCAGAACGCCATTTTGAAAACTTTGTTGACAGTGTAGACGTTAGACACAAACGTTGAACAACCATTGAGGTCAGAGGCCGTTTGCCTCTGTGTCCCTTGTGAGGGAGAACCAAGGGCGGAGTGGTAGGAGGGGTCTGTCCTGGGTGCAGGGAATAAGGACACACACTGTTCATAGAGAATTTTTAAGTGATAATAAATAACTACAAGTAGTTCTGCTTATCATTTTGCCAAAAATTCTAAACAATATTACTAATAAAAATAATCTTGGGATGCCTAGGTGGCTCAGTCAGTTAAGCGTCCAATTTTGGCTAAGGTCATGATCTCACAGTTCATGAGTTTGAGCCCCGTGTAGGGCTCTGTGCTGACAGCTCGGAACCCAGAGCCTGCTTCCGATACTGTGTCTCCTTCTCTTTCTGCCCCCCACTCTCAAAAATAAACATTAAAAAAAACATAATCTTTCTCCCAAACATATTGTGTGTATCTTAGTTCTCATCAAGTGCTCTGATTATCATTGGCTTTTAACAATAGATAGGTAGCTTCAGATTAACACGTTGTCTTTACTTCTCCTTTAAAAAACCCTGTTCCAACCCATGGGGGAGGGGAAGGAAAAAAAAAAAAAAAAGAGGTTAGAGTGGAAGACAGCCAAAGCATAAGAGACCCTTCAAAACTGAGAACAAACTGAGGGTTGATGGCGGGTGGGAGGGAGGGGAGGGTGGGTGATGGGTATTGAGGAGGGCACCTGTTGGGATGAGCACTGGGTGTTGTATGGAAACCAATTTGACAATAAACTTCATCTATTGAAAAAAATAAAAATAAAAAAATAAAAAACACTGTTCTGTACCTGGCAGTTTACTTGAAGAACTTCCAGTTGTAAGCTGGCCTTGGACACAGGGGGACTCAGTCACGTGCATCCATTTCAAGAATAGACTCTTAAAGGTTTGAACCCTTCAAGCACGCCTCGGGGTAACTTGCATCCTGTGAAAACTACCCAGTTTTGCATTTCAACAGTCGATGCAAAACTAACATGGATCACCCAGGGATTATAATAAAGGAAAAAACAAAACAGGGGATACTTCAAGTCTTGTCCTTTTATGTGACCATTTGGAGTTTTTACATTGGAAAACTTTTAAACTTGCTTAATAAACAGAAGCCATAATGTCACTATATGTGACTGCGGAAGACAAATAGGTTGGTACAGATTCCCCCCCCTTTAAAAAATGCATTGATGACCTTCAAAACTATTAGTATATTACTATCTGCCTTTATCACTGTTACTTTATTTTTTATTATATGTATATTTATTTACTTTTTTACTGGCGTGTTTATATAGAGAACACATGACAAAAGAAAAATTTCCCCATTTATATTTCTTTTCTGCCACTATTTTATTTGTTTCATTTCACAGTAGTTCCTGAAAATGCCTTTGTCATACAAAGGGAGTGGTACATGAGATCCACCCCAAGTCCCAAAACTACTAGTTATGTCACTAGCCCCAGAGAGAGAGAGAGAGAGATGGGGGGGGGGGAGGGAGAGAGCCCAAAGGATTTCAGAAAGTAAAACATGGCACGCCAACGATAAACATATTCCTTCATTCATGTGACAAATAACTTTAAGCACTAAGTGTGTGTTACACGGTTTTCCAAGTATCTACTGATGCGTAACAAAGTGCCCCAGAAGTCAGTGGTTTAGTGTGTTTGTTTTACAATATGGGAGAAAATTCAGCACGCATGTATTCTGAGAACTCTCTGGGGAAGGGGCAAAAGAACACTGACATAAAAGAAAGTGGGAACGCTTACTGGGTAGAAGTCACAGAAGTAAGAGCAGAGATAAAGCTGACTATACCAGTGATGGGGTCCGTTCTAAGAGACCAGACAGCCATGCTGCTCTTAGATCTGGGCGCCTGGAGTCCCTGGCCTGGGCCCCAGGGTTTGAGGCACTTTTCCTCTGGCCCTACTTAAGTCCACCACAGATGTCCCCACCCAGGCACTAGGGTCCTCACTTCCATAAATATATCACATAGTACCAGGATCCTGGACTTCTCTGTTCAAAGGGCCTGCATCCACTCCCAAAACCTAAAAGATCCTCTTCCAAGTCAGCTTTTTGAGAGAGGACCACACTTCTGGGGACCCCTCTCTGCTCAGGAAAGGAGAATAAAACTTGAAAAAGAAGTGGTCATGACCGAGTGGGGACGCCCAAGTATGCCTGTTCTCCAAGCCTTGCAAATGTCAGCCGCAGGCCTGCCAGACTCCTCATCTGCAGCCCCTGGATGAAAGGTAGGCTGTGTGACTGCTGAGCCTGTCAGTTGGTGGATGACCGGTATTGGCAGGTGGAAGCTCTCTTATGATGGTTATTTTATCAAGAAAAGAAAAAGCAACATCATCAGTCAAGTTGGAGGCAAAGGGGGGTGCAGGTTTGAGGAGGAAGGAGAACGGGGAGGGAGTGGGCCAAGGAAAGTTGTAGGCAAATCAGTAACACAGATGGCTGAGTTAAAGTTAGTAATTATTCATTTCAGGTCAAACCAGTTAGTAGACTGTGTTCAGGGCATGAAATAGGTAAAGGCTGGACCCGGTCTGTGATGTGTTTTCTCTGATGAGGATGATGAAAGCCAAGAGGGTTGAGGTCATGTCTGAAGGAGATTATAACGAGGGGTTTTGAGACCTTCGCTGGGCAAGAATGGAAGTGAAGATTAGAAGTACTGAAGAACTGTTCATGGTGGGCGCTCAATGGTTTGTAGGTCCTGCTGGGGTTGAAACGTTGCTGGAATCAGAATACAGACAGGCGAGTGACACTGTAATGCAGATGTGATGATAGGGCAGTGGGGTTCATGATGCTGGGAATAAAGGGGTGTCCTATGTATTGGCAACAACAAAGTCTTGATTGGAATATGGTCAGGAACGAGGAGGTTGAAGACCACTGCAGAGTCCGTAACACTGGGAGTTCACAGGGGGTGGCAGCTTGATTTCCATGAATACTGAAATTACCCAGAATCACGAAATAAGGGCTAAGGTATTTAAGCGAGAAAAGCAGGGTGCATAGCAAGACTATAGGAAGCCCTCATTTGAGTAAAACAAACAAACAAAAAAACAATATCTAGACACAATCTGCAAAAATCCACGAACATCATCTACACACTTGTACGCTTATATGAACATGCACAGTCTTAATTCTAGAAGGAACCACAGGGAATGATACCCATCAGCAACTCTCACTTTCCATCATGGATCTAGGGGACTAGAGGTTCGAGACTAGGAGTAGTCTTACTTTTCATAATATAACCTTGGGCATTGATGGAATGCTTTACAATGTATCTGCATTATTTCTCAGTTTAGAAAAGAGAGAAAATAGGTAGCTAATAATAAATTAAAACCGGGGCTCCTGGCTGGCTCGGTCAGAAGAGCATGTGAGTCTTGATCTCTGGGGTCGTGAGTGGGAGCCTCAAGCTGGGTGTAGGGATTATGAAAAAATATATAAATAAACTTGAAAAATAAAACCAATGTTGATCTCAGTGAGTCTTACTCAGCTGGAGCTGCTTTTCCTGCATTCTCAAGAAGTACGCAGTCCTGGAAATGGAGCCAAGTTTTGAGAATAAAACTCTCAGAGTAATCAGGACAATTAAGATGTATTTAAACAACTCCGGGTTGAGGAAAAATGGATTTTTCTTGCCGCTGGCAATGTAAGCAACGAAGGTCCTTTTCTCTAACCGACTTGCTTGAGAAAGCCTGTGTCTTGATCAAAGACCAAATGATTACCATTTAGCCACCCAATATCTTCTTGCTGATTTAATTAACATAATGTTCCCTTAACCAAATGAAACAACATTATTAAGCCGCGTTGGTGAGATACAGCCCAAACCCTCACAGGAAGGCTGCCAGAGGGCCCGGGCTTGGAAAATAGTTTCCCGTTTCGTACCGTCTCTCGCACAAGAGCGGTTCAAATGGGTGCTCAAGGAGGTTCACCATTTTCCTAACTGGGGGACTTCCTGCAGAAAGATGAAAGGCTGCAGCCCAGCCGGGAACGGGAGAATCGTGCTGAAGCAGGGATGATGGAAATCCCCCCTTGGACCCCACCCAGAGGTTCCCCCACCTCTGGGAATACCCACTGAATGACTTAGACCAACCCCTCCAAGAATTTACAGGGCAACTATATCCCTACAGATGAGATCACGTCCGCCAATGCAAACGGTCAAGGCAATGTCTCCCCATCTCACCTCCAGAAAATCTCTCCAAATGGCAGACAGTGGCGCTCCCAGCTGTGTTGGAACCTTTTCTGCTTGGAAGAGGGAGCCCACGGTAAGTGTGAACAGGAGTTATTCGGAGGAGGGTAGTGGCCCAGTGACACCACGTAATTTTTGTGAATGAACTGGTCAAACGTCACCCGCTTCTCCCTATCTCCTCGGCCACCATAGGGAGCGAAAAGGACTCTTTTGTAAGCTGGAGAGCTCACACCTTGTCTAAAGACACGGGCACTATGTGTCTGTGGCCATGTACTACCGACCTCCCTTCACGTCATGATCTCGCGGTCCGTGAGTTCGAGCCCCGCGTCAGGCTCTGCGCTGACAGCTCGGAGCCCGGAGCCTGCTTCGGATTCTGCATCTCCTTCTTTCTCTGCCCCCTTCCCCTGCTCATGCTCTGTCTCTCTCTCTCAAAAATAAACTTAAAAAAAAAAAAAAAATTAAAATGTCAATCAATTAAAGTCTCCACAACCCACCCCACTGCCAGGTCCTGATTGGTTTCTTACTGTTCGTCAAGTTCATCTCAGACTCTTTAGCAGGGCCTTGCAATCCAGCAGAGCCCGGGCCCGGAGCCTCCCCGCAACATCTTCTGCAAGGTATGCTCCCACCCCCGCTACACCTCAGCCCTGCCAGCCTCACACCTGTGCCCGATCCTTTCCCACCTTCAGGTTTGGGCACGTGCTGCTACTTTGGTCTGGAATACTCTTCCAAACAAAATCACAATCTCTGGCTGGAAAATTCTTACTATTCCTTCAGTTTCAACCTAAAATTTCTCGCTTGGAGAGCCCTTCCCCAAATCCTTCTCCTCATGCAGGGTCTACCATTATTCTCCCTCCCAGAGAGCAGTGCCACACTGAATACCACGATTTGGGGATCGATTCCTTTAGCGTCCACCCCTCTGGCTAAATCATAGGCTCTACCAAGCACATGATATTTCTATCTAGCTCACTCGCAAGTCCAAAGATAGTGCCTGACACCTAGCAGGTGCTCAACAAATAGCTGGATATATGTTTAAGAGTTTACGGAGCTCGTTCTATGGGCCAGGTATTGTGTTGACAAGGGAGCAACAATAAACCAAAATCGTGTCCCATTCACCAGTCCATAAGCAGCTAGGAAGGAGGCATCCTAGCGTTATCTGTTTTCGGCTATCTAGTTTTAAAAACTACTGGGAAGCCTGGCATTTCAATTCTCCGAGCCAACCCATGAAGCAGAGAAAATTAATCCAGGCCCTGGAGTGTGATTTCAGAGCTGAACAAAGGAGAATTTTTTTTTTCTTTTCCACATATGCCTCTAGCCTGGGAGGGCCAGCACCTGGCATGATCCTCTGCCCACTCCCAATGCCAGACCTAATTAATTGATTACAGCACTCTCTGTGCTGGCAATTAACTTCTGACTCCTTTTCAACACAGTCCACGCGGCCCCCCCAACCGATCACAGTTGGCATGAAACATGGACTGTTTTTTCCATCCCCCTTGCTAGCCCTTAGAGCCCACGGACAATAGCGGTGGTGCGAAGTGAGAATTGTGTCAAGTGAAATGGCATCCTCTTCCTGCCTCTGGGACTCAGGTTGGCACATAACCTTGGCGTGCACCGTCTATGCGTGGCTCAATGTAGCCAAGCCACTCAAATCTCCACTCTGCCTCATTCTTAACTACGTTCAAGCACGGTCTTCGAGTGGTTTTCTTCCTCGTGTCTATTTGTCGACTCTCTTGAGTCTTCCCTGACTATTTTGGGAAAGACTGACGACGTTTTTTTAAGAAAAGTATTTAAAAAAAAAGTATTTTCATTGGACGCAGGAAGGCCAGGTCTTAACGGAAGGGCGCATCCCTTAATTTTCAATTCTAGGAGGGCAACCACGATCTCAGTTAGTTTATAACGCACATCAATTCGTAAGTCTTCATTATTTTGAATTACTTATTCATGAACCTAATTATTCCCTAACACTAATGTGTGTAACTTGACTCGGTATGCATCCTTCATTAAAGGATTTCAAGGCCATTAACTGGAAATCCACAGAAATGTTAAATCTAGACTCTGACTTCATGTGTTTCTTTTGTGTTAGTACTTACCTTGTAAAGCAAGTACATCTAATCATAACCCACCTGTGTGTGTCTGTGTGTCTGTATGTGTGCGTGCACGCACGTGTGTGTGTGTGCGTGACTGCTCTTTGTTTAGCAGTAAACTCTAAGCTATAACTTCTGGAGATTTACAGTTCTTCATAATGTATTCAAATAAATAAAGAGCTAAGTTAATATTTAATGGATTATTAAAAAGCTTTTTTCCAGAGATATCAACATCTTTTCCCATTAAGTGTGAAATATAATATTAAAATAAATTAAAATGTTGCCTATAAATAAAAAGTCTTCACAGGCTAGGTCATGGGTCCTAAATCGTGAGGCAATATTATGATGCATCTATAAAATGTAAATTATATCATTACAATAATAACAATAACAATAACGTATTTATTAAGCTTAGTGCGTGCTTATTAGCACCGTGCTAAGCATTTCACGTATATTAAAGCATTTTATCTTTAGAACAGTTATGTTATTATCTCCATGCCATCTATGAATAAACTGAGGCACAGAGAAGTTAAGCAATTTGCCCCAAATCTTTCCAGCTAGTGGGATTTGCAGCTAGCAGACCCCTGCCCAAGATCACGATTCTGGGTCAAGAGTTCAAGCTTTTGGGGCACCTGGGTGGCTCAGTCGGTTAAGCATCCAACTTCAGCTCAGGTCATGATCTCACCACTTGTGAGTTCGAGCCCCGCGTCAGGCTCCGTGCTGACAGCTCAGATCCTGGAGCCTGCTTTGGATTCTGTGTCTCTGTCTCTCTCTGTTCCTCCCCCACTCACACTCTGTCTCTGTCACTCTCAAAAATAAATAAACATTAGAAAATATTAAAGAAAAAAGAGTTCAAGCTTTTAATCCCCATGCTATACCACCTCTAGTATTTAGCACACTGTTTTATTAAGTAGCAACCCCCAAGCATCATCACCCTATTTAGTCCTTTATTATCCTTTGTACCAACAAAGACCAATAGAATTCTTGCATGCAAAACTGGTTAAGAAGTTCCTTACTTCATTTTTCACAATGGAATCCTATATTCTAGGGCTTTGAATATTTCCAAATACTAAAACTGTGCTGTCTGTTGGGTCCTCTAGGTAACTTTTCACCCCCTGGAGATACCATGTGTGATGTCAAAGGACATTTGACACATAGCTTGAGTGAACTCCCCAGGGTCAAAGGCGCCCCTCATTTTGCCTGTTATGGGTGGCAGGGGGTTCTATCTTTTTTTCTGGGTCAAATCAGCTAAATAGAAAAGAGGATTCCATCCAAAGGAAATTAATGTGAGTTATTAACAAGCAAAATTATTTCAGAGAATCAAAGTTTCCAGCCAGGCAGTTGGCCATGTAGTCCAAAGGGCAGAGAATCTCATCTTGCAATATCTCCTGTCCAAGATATTTTAGTGAATTGCCCTAGCTGGGGTAGGAATCCTTTCTGGGGAGGTAAGAAGTAGATACTAGGGCAATTTAGTATTTTGCAATTAATTGTAACATGAAGTCTTCTGTTCATAAATTTCTAGACTCATTTCTTACCAAGAGTAAAATGAAATCCATTAAAACATAAGAACATGGGGAAAATGTGGGAGAAGATGAAAAATACAGAAATAATAGGTGCTTAAGAAGGTTAGAGCAGACTGAAAATTAGAAATTAAAATAAATATGAGATAAAACCTGAAATATTTAAGCCAAGAGATATAAAAGGGTAAAAGCAACAGAAGAAAGTAAAATTAATCCTAGAGATAGAAATCCTAAGTCTATGATTAGGATTTAGAGATTAAGATGGAATAAATTAATTATTTAGAAGTATATTTTAAGAAGCTCTGAGCTAAGGAGAAAAAAATGAAACCATGAAAGTCAAGAGATATAAATTTGAGATATTCTAAGGAAAAAAAATTTAACAGTAAGGTAAACTGAGTCAAGGATGAATTAAACCAACTCCTAGCATATATCTAGAATCATGGTTCTTATAATTGAGAGAACATCAGAATCACCTGAGAACACCTATTGCTGGGCCCAACCCAGAGTTTCTAACTTAGTAGATCTGGTTGAGAACTTGAGAATCTGCGGGGTGCGGGCGGTGTCTCACTTGGTTGAGCATTCGACTTTGGCTCAGGTCATGATCTTGTGGTTCTTGAGTTTGAGCCCTGCATCTGGCTCTGTGCTGACAGCTTGGAGCCTGGAGCCTGCTTCAGATTCTAAGTCTCCCTCTCTCTCTGCCCCTCCCCTGCTCGTGCTCTCTCCCTCTCTCTCTCTCTCAAAAATAAATAAATGTTACAATAAAAACAAATTAAAAAACAAAGACCTTGAGAATTTGCTAGAAATGCAAGTGATGCAGAGCCACTGACCTACAGAATCTCAGAAACTCACTTGCAAAAGCATATTAGCAACAGCTCTCCCATAAAGCGAAAAGGTATAAACAACTCTACCACGTACTGCTATGACACTGGACAAAAACAATAGCGTGTTACCATCACCCGGAGGAATTTTATACACCAGCGACAGTGAATGAACTGCACCTACACACAATGGCGTAGATGAATCTTAGAAACAGCACGCTGGGTGAAAAGGCGCAAGTCGCAGCTGATTACCTAGTGAACAAAACAATCTTTAAAATTCAGGAACAAACAGAAGTTAGTTAAGCATACATGCATACGTGGTAGAAAGTGTTATTTAAATTAAGATGGTAATAAACTCACAACCCAGAGACAGGAGAACAGTACTGGGAGGGGGCACATGCAGATTAACGCACATCTGTTTCATCACAGTGCTTAGTTTGGGTGGTGCATTCACAGATTTTATTTCATTATTATTCTTTTCAATTTATAAATGTAGATATATACATAATACATTATAGTATCATTATACATTACGTATATATTTTTATATATTATATTATTACATATTGATAGATTATATATAATTATGTATTATATATAAATATATAATACATAATTTTATATGTGTATATATATACATATATATATGTATATATATCCATACACACTCCCTGCAATGAATTAAATACCAAATTTTAAAACATATTCACTGTGATGGTTAATTTTATGTGTCAACTTGACTAGGTCACAGTACCCAGATAATTAATTAGTCAAACAACTAGATGTTCTAGATATTTCTGGGAAGGTATTTTTTAGTTGACATTGACATTTAGATTTATAGACTTTGAGTAAAGCAGATTACCCTCCATAATGTTAATGGTCTTCATCCAATCAGCCCAAGATCTTAAGAAAAAGACTGACCTTCCACAAGGAAAAGCCATTTCTGCTAACAGACAGCCTTTAGCCTCAAGCTATGTCAAAACTCGTGCCTGGGTCTGCAGTCTGCCAGCCTAGCCTCTACAATGGTGTGAGCCAATTCCTTAAACCGGATAGATAGATAGATAGATAGATAGATAGATAGATAGATAGACAGACTGATTTTCTATTGTGTGTCTGATGTTCTATTTCTCCGGAGAATGTTGACTAATTCATTCACATTTCCCAAAAAGTATTTTATTTGACTTTTCAGGCTAGACTTTGGAAAAGAATAACACCTGGCTCAAAGCCGAATCAGTAGGAAGGAGGCCACTGCTGAGAAACCAGAAGTCTGACAGGCCAGGAGCGGCACACGTGTTTAGTCCTCATGCAATTTCTGCGGTTGGATCATTTTCAACCATCCAGATACACAGGGTTAATTGGTCTGAACTCCTACCATTCTGAGTTACAGAAACAGCCCCAACTACCTTAAGCAAGGAGAGTGAACGCATTGATTCCTTTAACTCAAAACTCTCTTCCAAGGAGAGGTCTGGCTTCAGGCATAGACTGATTCAGGGCCTCAAATGATTTGACCAGCTCTCAACCTTGCTCATCTAACAACCTCAAACATATACAATCTTTTAATGCCATCAGCGAAAGAGGTGCTTATCTTCCCTGAGAGCTATAACATTCTCGAATAGAGTTTCATTGTCTGGGGTGGGTCATGGCTGGTAAATGGAATGTTATGATAAACTAAGGCTTCACTTCTAAAGCTAATTCCTGTGCCCACCTGCACCCATCAAATCACACAGATCAAAGGTGAGAGATGCATTGTCCCTCTGTGGAAAATCAATTGTGATGTTATGGAAGGAGGAAATGGCTGCTGGGCAGATAAAACTCTAACAGTAATAATAACAACAATAACACAATAGATACCCAGTCCACAGGGAGAATGATTCCTCCTTGGAGACAGAGCAAGTGACTGTGGCTCATTTTGTGATAACTACAGCAGAGTTGGCTGCAAGATAATTTCTTTTATGGCCCCAAAATATCCAGACCCGTAGGAGTTTAGCATTGGACGGGCTTTTAGACTTCAGACTACAATACCATCATCTTTGATAGAGATTAAGAAATTAGAGACCAAGGATGCTAGAAAATGGTTTAAGGTCAATCAAATAAGTAAGCAGCAAAATTGGGGCACTAATTTTGAGAGGGCCTAACATTTTCTTAATGGGTAAAGAGCAGGAGTGAAAGGAAGTAAGATGGGGCGGTCTGGGGAAGTATTTGTTGAACGCATTTGAGAACTGCTGTTTTCAAACCGTGAGTACGAAGTACTCTCCAGAAGCTTGAATTTGTAATTCTTCTGAAACGTATTCACTTTAATGCATTTCAGTTTCCATTTAGTTAAGGCTTATTCACCACAGAACCATTTCTTTTGTCAGCTAAGGTCATAACAAATCCAGCTTAATAGCATATACGTCTAAATCTCTCCAGCAATAATTCACGTTCATCCAGTATTATCTCACATTAAGAAAAAAAGCTATCAGATTCAATTGTCATCTTCATGCCAAAAGTCAAATGTTCATGTTTTCATATGCTAACTATCAACGATGCTTGTATTTCAAGACTACTTTTATTTTAGCTACTCAGAGGGAGGATATAACATCTAAAGATCTGATTACTGTCATGATTTTCCTGGAAAATCTTCTGGGTTTATTTTATTTGTCTCTTGTTAGGAGATTTAGCATGAGAAGTATTACTTATCCATTCCAAGACGTGGACTATGGAGCGAGACCGGCAAAAACTGCCATCCCATTAACAACCGGAGTGAAGCTTATAGAAATGTCCACTTGATCCTCCACGACCGGGGTGGTTGCAAAATATAGTGGGCCCTGGGTATCCCAAGAGATATATCTGTAGAACCTCCCGAGTCACATTCATTCTGTAATTTGTTTGGCTTCCTCCATAATTACACCATAATTACAAACGGTAACTCTTCATGATTGTTGACGCACGTGAGAGAATAGGAAGTGAATGTGTCACCATGAAGGGACCACACCAGGAAACTGACGATGCTCGGCCCCAACCTAGTGACTGAGAGCTCTACCTCCGCATCAATAGAACATTTAATTTTGTTTCTTAGCATTTTTTATTATGGAAGATTTCAAAGGGTAGATCATAATAGAAAATAGCATACCCAGCACCGATTTATCCTCTACCCAGATTAACGTCGGAATGGTTTATAATATTCGCCTCCCTTTGAATTTATTTTTTAACAGTACATTATAGTTACAGCTCAAGGCCCTTTAGGCTATGGGTGGCAAATATGCAAATTGGGAATGAACAGTTTAGGGGTGAAGGGTCCTTTTCTGGTGCCAGCATCCTGGATTTGAATTCCATCTCTGCAACTAACCCACTGTGTGGCCTTAGGCAAATTACTGATCCCTTCTGTGCCTGTTTGCTTATCTATTAAAACAAGGATAATGATAATAATTGTACTTACCATCTAGGATGGTTGTGAGGATTAAATAAGTTCATTCATGTAAAACACTTTGAATCTGCCTGGCCCGCAATGAGTATGCTTCCTATTTTTCCCACGGAGCTCATTACTTAAATTTTCCATAAGTGTTAAAGCAAAACAGAAGTCTGTGCCAACATGCTTCACAAATGTTCACCTTACTTCATGTATCTGACCTGTAAGCACCTTACCTCCAATTGTGAATTAAAACTATGAGGGCGCCTGGGTGGCTCAGTCGGTTGAGCGTCCGACTTCGGCTCAGGTCACGATCTCATAGCTCATGGGTTCTAGCCCCGCGTTGGGCTCTATGCTGACAGCTTGGAGCCCGAAGCCTGTTTCGGATTCTGTGTCTCCCTCTCTCTCTGCCCCTAACCCACTCGCATTCCAACTCTGTCTCTCTCAAAAATAAATAAACATTAAAAAAAAATTTTAAGACTATGACTTACATAAAATGGATGTTTAACAAAATATTATCACACTATATAAAATTAAAATATTTCAAATAATAAATGGTGGGATACTTTGAATAAATCCATGGTAGCAAACTATCAAACTTTAAATTAATAGGGTTACTATTATGGCATAAAACACTCTCATGCCATAACCCTGAGACTCTAGTAAAAGGCATTATAAAGATATTTGTTTTATGTCAAGTTTTAAATTTGACACTTGCTAACAAACAGAGGAAGCACATAAGGGTAGAACAAAAAAGTTTCATACTTTGCTGATTAATTAGAAAAACATGCCTGCAATTATCAACCAGTCCACCATCATGGTTTATTATATTCGGAGAGACAAATGCATTTAACATGCTGACAAGTTCAATTTCCCTACAGCTTTATTACCCAAATTACTTATAACCTAGGAAAATATCAAGTGTCAACTCTTTTAAAGGGTAGGCATAGCTTTTAAGCAAATTTGTGAAGTCTTAGGAGGAAGGCCTCATGGCCTCTTCTGGCATTCTCTGACTGGTCCTCTAGGGAAACAAATTTTTTCAGGGTGCTTATTCTGTGAAATTCACTCTTTGGCTCATTTTCTATCTTTTCTTTTCAATTACGAATTCACTTAACTGATCAGGCTGTTGAAGTTGAAATTCACTGGCAAATATTGCATTTAAATGACTTAGTAGGAAAAAAAACATACATGATTTAACTGTGGACTTCATGTGTATTTGGGGGTTGTCCAATTCTTCTTAAAGAAAATCTTCATCTACACTAGAATATACATTTTAAAAAATGCATGCAACCCATCAAATGTGAGACTAAAACCTGAAATGTGTAGCATTTATTCAATAAATGACTCCTCAGTGTGTAATTGTTATATGCCTATGTTAAAATGTTTCTTACAGTAAGAACTACAGTGATCTTAAGAAGGAGGAATTGTTATTCTGATGTTAGTGACTGGCATACTAAGGCACAAATACACTGCCCAAGGTCACAGACATCAAGTGCATGAGAAAGATCCAATTTGAACCTTGGATACCTAAAGCCCAAGTCTGCTGTCTTAACTGACCTGAGGTGTGTTTGTGTGAAGAAAGAACACTTTTGCAAATCAGGTATTCCAACATGAATGACATTTAATAGCAACATCACTATGCTGACAGGATAGTCGACATCTATACTTAAGCAACACACGTCTGTCAAAAATAGTCACCAGGGGCACCTGGGTGGCTCAGTCCCTTAAGCATCAGACCTCGGCTCAGGTCATGATCTCACGGTCCTTGAGTTCGAGCCCCACGTCGGGCTCTGTGCTGACAGCTCAGAGCCTGGAGCCGGCTTCCTATTCTGTGTCTCCCTCTCTCCCTGCCCTTTCCCTGCTTGCCCTCTGTCTCTCTCTCTCTCTCTCTAAAAAACAAATAAACATTAAAAAAATAATAATAAATTTAAAAAATAAAAATAAAAATAAAAATATATTAAATAAATAAATAAATGATAGTCACCAATCATTCAGAAAAGACCCAAAGCGGAAAGGAGGGAATTTTGTGGTTTATCATTTCCAGTGTGATGAATAATCTGGAACTGTTAATTTCTAGTCCTGTCTATGAACCGTACACCTATTTCTCTGATGAATTCAAAAAGTCATAAAAAGTCATAAATACTGCAATTTCACCATAATTTATCTAGTTAATGAATTCTCTTCAAACAGTAGAAATCATTAAAGCTACCAACCCCCTTTTCTTGGGGATCTAAATTTGTGATTAACTTTTACAGCTCCGAAAACAAAATGACAAACCAAAATAAGCACCCAAAAAAGTGACGGAAGTCTAGTAAGTGGAACACAGGTGAGAGAGACAGAAGAGAGGCAGAGAGAGACAGACAGACAGACAAAAAAATTGAGGCAGAAGGGTCAGTAAGAAAGAACAATCTTTAGGCGCATCAAATGTGGAGGGATTAAAAACACCAATAAAATACCTTTCTTATCACTGTACCTTATGTCACTAGTGAAAAAATATTTTCAGAGATAAAACAATGAGAGGTTAGAAACTGGTATTATTTTTCTCTAATTCTTCGTGTAAATCATTTAATTTTTACTAAATGATAATTCACTACCCCATCAAAGGTGATGACACTTTTCCAAGTCACCACCTGTTCCATTACTCTACTATAAATTAATATCAAGTATATATGGAATATGACACAGTAAAATGCTTATGCCGCATCTGGTGCATCTTGGTAAGGTGTATTGGATATATACGCCTGTGGCAGTGAGTAAACTCTAAATTGTTGAAACTGATTATTTATGGGTCCCCAATTTCTTATTAACAAAGTGCAAATCTCCATCTCTTTATTAATTTATTATCCACCAGAATTAATAACCACAGAAATTTTCAAATTATCAAAATCTCAATTTATTTTTGGTTATGTATCTAGTACAAAATGTACTATAAGGGCTCCTAAAGTGGATGGATAAATACAACAAGCCAAAAAAGCAATCTGTAGTTGGCATTGTATTCATCATGTTAACCAAAATGTAAGTCTACTCACTACCCTGGGAGAGGAATTAAATGAAACATTTAATATTGCAAGTGCTCCTCAAAGGTTAGCATTGAGCAGTCCTTTCAGTATGGGAAACCCCTGAAAAAAATCTTCAAATTACTCATGTATGTATTTAATTCTCTGTAGGGAGGTCAAAACACTCATGAACTTCACTATCCAGTAGTGTTGAGAGTCACGGGGAGGGGAGAGAGAGATAAGTAAATAGCTTAGAAAAGTACCTACCGCACAGTAAACACTCAATAATTGTTGTCATTTTCTTTGGATAGAAAAATCAAGTTATAATGGGCACCTGGGTGGCTCAGCAGTGAAGTGCTCCACTCTTGACTTCGACTCAGGTCATGGTCTTATGGTATGTGAAATTGAGCCCTGCATCCAGCTCTGTGCTGACAGTGCAGGACCTGCTTGGGATTCGATTTCTCTGTCTCAACCCCTCCCCCCTCAAAAATAAATAAATAAACTTAAGAGAAATATTGTTACAGTGATGCAAAAATAAAAACACTGTTTACTAATTAAAATCAGTTAATCATAAGAATGACTATTGTGGGAACTCTAACAATCTATTCCAAATTGTTTCCATTTAAAATTACATATTTACTGTATACCTGTATTAGTCACCCTTGCTGTGGTAATGTGACATAACAAACAACCCCAAAACACTGGTGGTTATGCATTTCTAGCTCTTCCTCACAGGTGGGGTGTGTGTGCCGTGACTGCTCTATTCCAGGTCTGAGTTGGGCTGAGGTTTGGGCTGTTCCACCTGTCTTATTCCAAGCTCCTCACTCAAGCTGAAAAGTCAGCGTCACCCAGGTCTTGATATTCTCATCACAGAAGCCAGGAACTCAAGACAAATGGAAATTTGTGGTGGCTTTTAAAGCCTCTGTCGGAAATAGTCAGTGTAATACGTGCCCATATTCCACCGGACAATGCAAGCCACCTGTATGAGTCCAAGGTCAACAGAACAGAGAAATGAAAGAAAAGACAACTTAAAAAAAATAAAACCTACTGCACCAATCTGTTTTTTATTCCACCATCTTAAAAAATGAAACACACCAATACTCCAGACACTTTCTTTCCCATAGTTGTGCAACAAGCTTCCAGAATCTACATCACGGTGAAGAACACATGTATTCAGAGGCTCCCCTTGTTCCAGTGCTGGCTCTTCCACCCACAGGATGTGAGAACTTGGACAAAGTATCTAATCTATCAAAGCCTCCAGCCTCATATCCATAAAATGGAGATAAGAGTAACCATAATTTTGTAGGATTTTCAGGAAGATTCATGTGTATTAAATGCATATAAGGCATTTAGCACATCTGCCTAGCCTGTAGAACTCAAAAGCCATTTCACTTATGGCTATGGTTTATTACAACCAACAGATAAAAATTAGGATCGGTAAGGGGACAAGGTTCATGTGGCAGAGTCTGGAGGATACTGGGTATGAGCTTCTAAGAGTCTTCTTCCAGTGGATTTGCACAAGACACATTTAATCCTCCAGCAATGAACTGTAGCAATGCATATGAAATGTCTTTTGCCGGGGAAGGTTGTTTGAGACTACAAGTTTAGGTTTTCACTGGACTCTGTCATGTACTAACATGTGCCTCCATGCTTCCATACCTTCAGTAACCACAGTTACTAAAATTCTAAACCCCCAGAAGGAAAGTGCATGTTCACCATAAACCACATTGTTTGCACAAATTATCTAGACAAGCTGGTACAATGTGGTTCAAGGCGTCAAGCCTACAGAACATAGGGAACATTCGAAGAGCTCAGTTTCTAGTTGCCATCCCCTAGTAACTAGGATCTCATTCATCCTTCATCATAAAAGTTTTGATTTACAGTGGGCACATGGTCTACTAAAACACAGACTTAAGTCCACACAACTAAGTCCTAACCAATGCGACATAGATGGAAATGTTGTGTATTATTTTTCAAAAATGTCTTCAAAGACATGTGAATTTGAGGTTGTGGCATTCCGACAGCAGGTGTGCAAATATGATGACTAGAACTCAATCAGCCATGTTGGATTGTGAGTTGGAAAACTAGTGCTGAGGATGGGAGAAGTAATGGGGTAGAAACAGCCTCAAGTGCCTGACTTAGTTTTAATAGCTGATTTTATGTGTCAACTTGATGGGCTAATGGTTGCCCAGGTAGGTGATAAAACATTATTCCTGTGTGTGCTTTTGAGAGTGTCTCTGGAAGACATTAGGCTTTGAACCAGTAGACTGGGTAAAGAAGATCACCTTCACTGATGTGGCTGGACATCATCCAATCCACTGGGAGTTTAAATAGAACAAGAAGGAAAAGGATGGACAAATTCGCTTTCTCTATTTGAGCTGAGATACCCATCTTTTCCTGTCCTCAGGTCAGCACTCTTGGTTCTTGGACTTTCCTGGGTTTTACACTGTCAGCCTCCTGATTCTCGGGCCTTTGGGCTTGCACTGAATCACATCACTGCCTTTCCTGGTCTTCCAGCTTGCAAATGGCAGATCATGGACCTCTTATAGATTCCATAATCACTGGAGCCAATTCCTATTATATACATATACGTTCCACAGGAAATCCCACATATATACGTATACATTTCCTATTGGCTCTGTTTCTCCGTGGAACCCTAACACAATGAGCACCATATAGTATACGGCCTTGTCTTACTGTGACTAGGTCTAGGGGTCTTTTAGAGGAGAGAAAAAACACATTTATCCTTTTTCATCCACTGTAGTTTTTATTTTTCACTTCTGGGGGAGCAGGGAGTCCCCTCTGCTTTGAGCATGTGAACAAATTCCTAACTATACAGAAGTCAACTAATATTTGTAAATTGATGACTCCCCTGCCTCTTTCCCCTAGGAGCCCTGGAAGCCCCACCTTAACACAGTGTGCCCCATACCATGGCTGGGGTACAAGCCAGAAACCTCCACATACAATCATGATTTGCAGCAGAGAAAACAAGGAGGGAATGTTGTGGAATTGCAGTACAAGCTAATCATTCATTCTCAAAATAGAATTGCAGACAAGCATATTCTTTCCATAATGTTGTTTTATGGTGCCTTTTGATGAGTATCATTATTTCCTCCCAGTGCCCATATTTTTCTCAAATGTTGAAATCACAAATTCCTCTAAGCTACTCCTATTCCCTCTTCTATAGATCCATCCTCTTATTCTACCCCACAATGAGATAGATATAAATCAAAATGTAGAAATTCATCAAGGAGGCTATCCATTTCTGTGACAAGGGGGGTTTTCTCTCTTTAGCCCAGGGAAGCAAAATGTTAGAATTTGCTTTGTTGCTATCAGCTTTAACACTGTTTCTTTTCTGGGGAAATTTCCTTGAGAATCTACATGAGCAATGGGAAAGTTGAATATATTTGTGATGAGAGCAGATGTGTATATGACTTTTTCTTGTTAGTCCTTCTCCAAGAATGAGAAATCTATTTGAATACTCATGTCAATGCATTGTAAATGGGCATTTATTTCTGCTCTCCACAGAAAACACTCTCGCCCCTTCTAATAGAATGCCACCATTATTTCCAAAATATTTCTCATTGAAGCCTCCCAAAGTCTGAGCGATATATAAAAATCTCTGTGGCCTTCATGGCTAAGACCGAGTAGCTAAGGGTCTTATCTAAAGGCAGGGGTGAGGGTGGTGTGGGATGGTAGTGCTTTTCCCCCCCAGAAAGAAACATGGCTCACTCCTCACCAGTTCTAGGCCCATGTTCAAATGCTCACCTTCTCAGTAAGGTCTCTCCTTGCCCATGTCATTTAAAATTGCAAAAACCCACCTAACACTCCCAGTTCCCCTCACTTGGCTCTTTCTGTTTGTCATAATACATATCACTTTCGAACATTTTATATGTATATGGATAAACCAAGACAATTTCCCACCTAAAGCATGAGAAGTAACCTGAACTCTACCTGCGAACCCCCTTCAGAGCAATACCTACATTGGTTTTGGATGAAATAGCGATGATATGGGAATGTTGGGGGAGCACTTTAGAATTCTGCCTTAACCACAGGCGTCAACATATGGAGAAGGTAAATTGTACCTTTGGAGGGGAGAAAGAGGAAATACAAGCAGGGTAAGCAACTATCACTATCCTCCAATGTTCTAGGTACAAAACTCCTGGGTTCTTTTTAAAAGTTTTAAAATCCTATGGGTGCCTGGGTTGCTCAGTCTGTTTAGCATCAGACGTCGGCTCAGGTCGTGATCTCATGGTTCATGACTTTGAGCCCCATATCGGGCTCTCTGCTCTCAGCACAGAACCTACGTCAGACTCTCTGTCCCCCTTTCTTTCCACCCCTCCCCTGCTTGTGCTCTCTCTCAAAAATAAATAAACATTTAAAATTTTTAATTCAAAAGTTATTTTTTTTTACATGTCAGGCTCTAAATATAATGAGGATTAAAATGTATCCTCTGATCTTACAAGTATATTCTTGCAGTTAGTCCTAAAGAAACACAATTAGGAAGAATATTTCTATTTTTTTTTTCACTCAACAAATAGGAATATATTGAGCTCCAACCATGTGTCCAACCCTGTTCTAGAGAGTGTACTATTAGGAAAAAAATCCCTGCTTTCATGGAGTTTATATTTTTGTGGGGGAGAAGGCAGACAGTGAAAATAACATACATACATACGTGTATGTGCACACAGGAGTTCATATAAACTTAGGAAGATTTGGCAGAACAGAACTTGTCTCAGATGATAGTATTTCAATTACTCTATTTTTCTCCATATTTGTCAAGACTGATTAAATCGTTTATAATAAGCACACACACATATATGTGTGTGTATATTTTTTCTTTAATCAGGAAAGCAATGTGACTCTTTGTTTTAAAAAAAAAATACAGTGGACAAAATGAGATTTGAAATGTAAAAAAGATAACATAGTTTTCATGATTATCTGTTAAAGGCACCACGCTGAGATACCACCTCATGCTGGTCAGAGTGGCTAAAATGAACACATCAAGAAACTATAGATGCTGGCGAGGATGTGGAGAAACGGGAACCCTCTTGTACCGTTGCTGGGAATGTAAACTGGTGCAGTCGCTCTGAAAAACAGTGTGGAGGTTCTTCAAAAAGTTAAAAACAGCCCTATGACCCAGCAATAGCACTGCTAGGAATTTACCCAAGGGATACAGGAGTGCTGATGCATAAGGGCACATGTAGCCCAATGTTTGTAGCAGTGCTTTCAACAATAGCCAAATTATGGTAAGAGCCTAAATGTCCATCAACAGATGAATGGATAAAGAAGATGTGGTTTACATATACAATGGAATACTACTTGGCCATGGGAAAGAATGAAATCTGGCCATTTGTAGCAATGTGGATGGAACTGGAGAGTGTTATGCTAAGTGAAATAAGTCAGGCAGAGAAAGACAGACACCATATGTTTTCACTCATATGTGGATCCTGAGAACTTAACAGAAGACCATGAGGGAGAGGAAGGGGAAAAAAAAGTTACAGAAAGGGAAGGAGGCAAACCATAAGAGACTCTTAAATACTGACAACAAACTGAGGGTTGATGCGGGATTGGGGAGAGGGGACAGTGGGTGATGGGCATTGAGGAGGGCACCTGTTGGGATGAGCACTGGGTGTTGTATGGAAACCAATTTGACAATGAATTATATTTAATATAAAAATAAATTTAAAAGATAAAATAAAATTAAAAAATTTAAAAAAGATAACATAGTTTTAATGATTATCTGCTAAAGGCCAACAGAGTTTGGGAGATAGAGATAGAGATAGAGATATACACATATACATGTATATGTATATATGTAATTAATTTTAATTAAGTTTAAATTATTTTAATTAACTTAATTAAAATTTTAAGATATGGTTTACAGGTGTCTGGGTGGCTCAGTTGGTTAAGCATCCAATTTTGGCTCCGGTCATGACCTCACAGTTTGTGAGTTCGAGCCCCACATCGGGTTCTGTGCTGACAGCTCAGAGCCTGGAGCCTGCTTCAGATTCTGTCTCCCTCTCTCTCTGCCTCTCCCCTGCTGTCCCTCTGACTCTGTCTCTCTCAAAAATAAATGAAACACTAAAAAAAATTGTTTTAATGTGGTTTACTTGGCGGAGAGGTTCCAGGTTGCATGTGCTCTACATGGAGTTCACAGAGGGAAATAATTACGTGGCAACAACACAACAGCTCTCAGACCTACCATTTCCAAGCCCATTGTCCCTATGTTTTTGGTGGACATTCCGTGGAGCTGGTTTTAAAGGGTAAATTGGCACAGTATCATTTTAAATGTAAATTTCAGGGTAACACTGGCAAGAAAACCATTAGTGTTGAGCGCCACAATACTACAGAGCCTGTGCTTTTGTCTGCGCTAAGCCAATGTTTTAAGAAATAAAGGTGAAATTCCAGCTTGGGAACATGGCTTTGAATTGAATGGAAACCCACCATAGTCAATAAGGGCGAATTACGTCCTGCAAGAAAATGACTTCTGACAGGTGACTTATCTGAAACCTGCAGTGGTGTCTGTATGAGCCACTTACAGTTCATTTAATTTTCTCCATCAGATCCCCCTTTGCTCCTTCTGCTTTTCACATCACTGATCTTCACATCTTCATTTCCTTTACCTTCCTCCCTCTTTAACCAACCTGGGGAGTGCCTGCATTTGAAACACTGATTTGAGAAAGAAATTTCTTCCAGCTGTCATGTACCAAAGACAGCTTGGCAGTTGCTTTTGGAGCAACAGATGAATTTTCCACACAGCTGATATGAATTTGCTCTGTAACATGCCTGGTCGGGAACCCAGAGAAACTGACAGGGCTCAGACCAGCCTCTCTTCTGCAAAGACTCCTCTAATACGCTTTGATTTAATGCCAGCCTCGGTATGTATATTGTATCCCATGCGCCGTCCTTAGCTCTAAAACCTTCTGCATGGAGCTGCAGATGACATTTCCTTTGACACGGCGGGACAGACCCTCACTGTTCCACATACCTATGCATCACTCGCGGGAGCCCCTGGAAAACAAGAAGGAGCTGGCATTGATCATAAGCCTCCTTCTGCCTCTTTATTCCTGATTTCCTCTGCCTCTTCGTTCCCGTTAACACTGAGCATTTAAGGAGCCAGACCTGCTCCTTCCCTGGGCCTGCCTTCACTGTTGTAACACAGAAGTGGTTTGCATGCCTTATGGCACTGCCTATGCTCTTAATCCAAGAAAGTGCTAGCCAAATGGTCAGAGTCAATTTGTTTACTGAGCTAGTATACGTGGCGAGGGCTGTAGATTTACCCAGGCTACAACTCAGTTGCACAGATGTCATGATCATTCTTTGGTGATAACTCCTCCATCTCTTCCTAATCCCAACCCCTCCTGTGTGCGGCTCCCTCCTAAAACAGTGCCTGTAGGCAGCATTCCGAGATGAGTACCTACCGCAGGAGACATCTCGCATGAGATCAGGACAGTCTGTCTCAGGTTTAAATCATCCCAACACGGAAACCGCATTCAAAAGGGGACACATCAGGGGCGGCTGGGTGGCGCAGTCAGTTGAGCGTCCGACTTCAGCCAGGTCACGATCTCGCGGTCCGTGAATTCGAGCCCCGTGTCAGGCTCTGGGCCGACGGCTCGGAACCTGGAGCCTGTTTCCGATTCTGTGTCTCCCTCTCTCTCTGCCCCTCCCCCGTTCATGCTCTGTCTCTCTCTGTCCCAAAAATAAACAAACGTTGAAAAAAAAAAATTAAAAAAAAAAAAAAAAAAAGAGGACACATCAGTATCTCCAGGGGAAAGCCAAGACTGACACCCCCTGAGTCTGACTGTCCTCTGTTGGGTCACACACCTGTCCCTGAGCTGGCCAGGTGAGTCAAGACAGTTAAGGCCAGGTAGGAGAATTATGGGTGCCATTCAGGCTCTGGTACACGAGCTTACGGAGTGAAGAAAAAATAAATAAATGACTGTGTAGTGTGAACAGTTATCCAAAACGCACATCAGTGGTTTGGGGGGAGGGGGGGGAGGCGGGGACAATCATTGAATTGACTGGTGGAGAAGGTCTCCATTGGAAACAGGAAGTGACCACTCGGCAGTAAAGGGAAAGAGCCCTGAGAAAGGATTCAGGGGCAGGCATCAAATACTTGGCTCCAGTTCACTTAATGATATGTTAAATGTTAAACGACAGCCATTCTAGGACTTGGTTTCTACATGTTAGAATGTACATAAAAATAGTTCAACAGTGGATGGCCGGGGGTGAGAGGGGCATCAGATGAGATAATGCAATTAAAAGACGGAACAAAGTCCCTGGCACCTCTCAGTACGTGGCAGCAGGAATGACTACTGTTTATGACAAAGAAGGAAAATAGGTAGCTATTGAGGGTCAGAGGAACGGCATCACACTCCAATCGGGGTGTGTTCAGGAACGTGGATTTTTTTTAAAGTTTTTTAATGTTTATTTATATTTGAGAGGGAGAGAGAGACAGAGCAAGTGGGAGGGGCAGAGAGAGACGGAGACAGAATCCAAAGAAGGCTCCAGGCTCTGAGCTGTCAGCATAGAGCCCGACACAGGGCTCGAACTCACGAGCTGTCAGATCATGACCTGAGCCTAAGGCAGACACGCAACCCACTGAGCCACTCAGGCGCCCCAGAAACATGGATACTTATTGATTGATACATTTCAAGACTATCCCCGTAAGTAAACTATTTGCCCCATGGGAGTAGGCCCAGATCACGATAGTTAACCACCTGTGCCAGCCCCTTGGCACAGAATAGGTGCTCAATAATTACAGGATGGATGAATATTCATGTATAACATGAAGGGAGCCAGGCAGAACAGTTGTGCTGACCAGTCATTGTCATGTAAATCAGAGAGAATTGGAAATCAAGCTGTGATCTCCCAGGAAGCCTCAAAAAAGGAGCTTGCCACATACTCAGCCATAACAAGTTCATTGGTAAATTTAAGAATTCTCCATAAAAGAGAATGTTTTCAATTTTTTTAATAAAAACCTTTTATGCTTATTAAACATATCCTTGTATATACTTTAAAAATGTAAACTTAGGAGTGCTAGGAAGAGAGAAAAAAATGGGCCAACCCAGTAACTGTGCACAAAAGTCATTACCCGCAGAAATTCCTCAAAGACACAGATGAGAGTACCTACCACTGTAACTTCAAATCCTCATGTTGCTTCATCAATTTATCAGAAAAATGAAAAAAAAAATGACTGCTTAAAAGTCATCAATTTGGGGGATGGGGAAACAGGGAAGAAATGTTAATTGTGAGTAAAAAAGCAGAAAGGAAAAATTATAGTTCAAGAAGCAAGGAATGAAGGAAATTCACTATGAGAAGCATACACACAAAAAACACTTTCTTGGGGCTCAAAGGGAGAATTATTCATCTTGGGGAGAAAGGATAAAAATTAACTTTGGAGTAACAAAAGAGAAAACAGATTCCCTGTTGTGGGAGAGAAAAGACAAATCTCCTACACATCATAAGAAAGGAATAAGTATTTCATTTTAGGGAAGAAGACAGAAATGGCATTTTCAGAAAAACCCATGATTTGGGAGGAAAAAGTGGTCTATAGTTATGCCTTATTATACAAAGGATACTGAACACAATGCCAAAAACTGACATTTTTTAGAAAACCCCAATATGATAACTAAGGAATATCTTCACTTCTTTCAGACAAATCAAAATGTGAAAAAAAAATGCAAAACTTCAAACATGCTCAGTGGTTACTCCAGTCCTGTAAACCTTTCAGAGATGTTTGTGTTTCACAATCCACCAGCCAACTGAGTTAACTAAACCAAATGTGGAAAACTTTAATTGTTTAGATGCAAATTCACTTGGATAACAACTTTTAACTACAGTGATACTGGGTTAGAAATTAGGAGCCAAAGGAGAAAGACAATACAAGATTTTGGACATCTATATCTCAATTAAATTTCTTTCTTTCTTTCTTTCATTTTTTATTTATATATGAAATTTATTGTCAAATTGGTTTCCATACAACACCCAGTGCTCATCCCAAAAGGTGCCCTCCTCAATACCCATCACCCACCCTCTCCTCCCTCCCACCCCCCATCAACCCTTAGTTTGTCCTCAGTTCTCAACAGTCTCTTATGCTTTGGCTCTCTCCCACTCTAACCTCTTTTTTTTTTTTTTCCTTCCCCTCCCCCATGGGTTCCTGTTAAGTTTCTCAGGATCCACATAAGAGTGAAACCATATGGTATCTGTCTTTCTCTGTATGGCTTATTTCACTTAGCATCACACTCTCCAGTTCCATCCACGTTGCTACAAAAGGCCATATTTCATTTTTTCTCATTGCCACGTAGTATTCCATAGTGTATATAAACCACAATTTCTTTATCCATTCATCAGTTGATGGACATTTAGGCTCTTTCCATAATTTGGCTATTGTTGAGAGTGCTGCTATGAACATTGGGGTACAAGTGCCCCTATGCATCAGTACTCCTGTGTCCCTTGGATAAATTCCTAGCAGTGCTATTGCTGGGTCATAGGGTAGGTCTATTTTTAATTTTCTGAGGAACCTCCACACTGCTTTCCAGAGCGGCTGCACCAATTTGCATTCCCACCAACAGTGCAAGAGGGTTCCCGGTTCTCCACATCCTCTCCAGCATCTATAGTCTCCTGATTTGTTCATTTTGGCCACTCTGACTGGCGTCAGGTGATACCTGAGTGTGGTTTTGATTTGTATTTCCCTGATAAGGAGCGACGCTGAACATCTTTTCATGTGCCTGTTGGCCATCCAGATGTCTTCTTTAGAGAAGTGTCTATTCATGTTTTCTGCCCATTTCTTCACTGGGTTATTTGCTTTTCGGGTGTGGAGTTTGGTGAGCTCTTTATAGATTTTGGAGACTAGCCCTTTGATATGTCATTTGCAAATATCTTTTCCCATTCCGTTGGTTGCCTTTTCGTTTTGTTGGTTGTTTCCTTTGCTGTGCAGAAGCTTTTTATCTTCATAAGGTCCCAGTAATTCACTTTTGCTTTTAATTCCCTTGCCTTTGGGGATGTGTCGAGTAAGAGATTGCTACGGCTGAGGTCAGAGAGGTCTTTTCCTGCTTTCTCCTCTAAGGTTTTGATGGTTTCCTGTCTCACATTCAGGTCCTTGATCCATTTTGAGTTTTTTTTTGTGAATGGTGTGAGAGAGTGGTCTAGTTTCAACCTTCTGCATGTTGCTGTCCAGTTCTCCCAGCACCATTTGTTAAAGAGACTGTCTTTTTTCCATTGGATGTTCTTTCCTGCTTTGTCAAAGATTAGTTGGCCATACGTTTGTGGGTCTAGTTCTGGGGTTTCTATTCTATTCCATTGGTCTATGTGTCTGTTTTTGTGCCAATACCATGCTGTCTTGATGATGACAGCTTTGTAGTAGAGGCTAAAGTCTGGGATTGTGATGCCTCCTGCTTTGGTCTTCTTCTTCAAAATTACTTTGGCTATTCGGGGCCTTTTGTGGTTCCATATGAATTTTAGGATTGCTTGTTCTAGTTTCGAGAAGAATGCTGGTGCAATTTTGAGTGGGATTGCATTGAATGTGTAGATAGCTTTGGGTAGTATTGACATTTTGACAATATTTATTCTTCCAATCCATGAGCAGGGAATGTCTTTCCATTTCTTTAAATCTTCTTCAATTACCTTCATAAGCTTTCTATAGTTTTCAGCATACAGATCCTTTACATCTTTGGTTAGATTTATTCCTAGGTATTTTATGCTTCTTGGTGCAATTGTGAATGGGATCAGTTTCTTTATTGGTCTTTCTGTTGCTTCATTGTTAGTGTATAAGAATGCAACTGATTTCTGTACATTGAGTTTGTATCCTGCAACTTTGCTGAATTCGTGTATCAGTTCTAGCAGACTTTTAGTGGAGTCTATCGGATTTTCCATGTATAATATCATGTCATCTGCAAAAAGTGAAAGCTTGACTTCATCTTTGCCAATTTGGATGCCTTTGATTTCCTTTTGTTGTCTGATTGCTGATGCTAGAACTTCCAGCACTATGTTCAACAACAGCGGGGAGAGTGGTCATCCCTGTCGTGTTCCTGATCTCAGGGAAAAATGAGGATGATGTTAGCTGTGGGCTTTTCATAAATGGCTTTTATGATCTTTAAGTATGTTCCTTCTATCCCGACTTTCTCAAGGGTTTTTATTAAGAAAGGGTGCTGGATTTTGTCAAAGGCCTTTTCTGCATCGATTGACAGGATCATATGGTTTTTCTCTTTTTTTTGGTTAATGTGATGTATCACGTTGATTGATTTGCGAATGTTGAACCAGCCCTGCATCCCAGGAATGAATCCCACTTGATCATGGTGAATAATTCTTTTTATATGCCGTTGAATTCGATTTGCTAGTATCTTATTGAGAATTTTGGCATCCATATTCATCAGGGATATTGGCCTGTAGTTGTCTTTTTTTACTGGGTCTCTGTCTGGTTTAGGAATCAAAGTCATACTGGCTTCATAGAATGAGTCTGGAAGTTTTCCTTCCCTTTCTATTTCTTGGAATAGCTTGAGAAGGATAGGTATTATCTCTGCTTTAAACGTCTGGTAGAACTCCCCTGGGAAGCCATCTGGTCCTGGACTCTTATTTGTTGGGAGATTTTTGATAACCGATTCAATTTCTTCGCTGGTGATGGGTCTGTTCAAGCTTTCTATTTCCTCCTGATTGAGTTTTGGAAGAGTGTGGGTGTTCAGGAATTTGTCCATTTCTTCCAGGTTGTCCAATTTGTTGGCATATAATTTTTCATAGTATTCCCTGATAATTGTTTGTATCTCTGAGGGATTGGTTGTAATCATTCCATTTTCATTCATGATTTTATCTCTTTGGGTCATCTCCCTTTTCTTTTTGAGAAGCCTGGCTAGAGGTTTGTCAATTTTGTTTATTTTTTCAAAAAACCAACTCTTGGTTTCGTTGATCTGCTCTACAGTTTTTTTAGATTCTATATTGTTTATTTCTGCTCTGATCTTTATTATTTCTCTTCTTCTGCTGGGTTTAGGCTGCCTTTGCTGTTCTGCTTCTATTTCCTTTAGGTGTGCTGTTAGATTTTGTATTTGGGATTTTTCTTGTTTCTTGAGATAGGCCTGGATTGCAATGTATTTTCCTCTCAGGACTGCCTTCGCTGCGTCCCAAAGCGTTTGGATTGTTGTATTTTCATTTTTGTTTGTTTCCATATATTTTTTAATTTCTTCTCGAATTGCCTGGTTGACCCACTCATTCGTTAGTAGGGTGTTCTTTAACCTCCATGCTTTGGGAGGTTTTCCAGACTTTTTCCTGTGGTTGATTTCAAGCTTCATAGCATTGTGGTCTGAAAGGATGCATGGTATGATTTCAATTCTTGTAAACTTATGAAGGGCTGTTTTGTGACCCAGTATATGATCTATCTTGGAGAATGTTCCATGTGCACTCGAGAAGAAAGTATATTCTGTTGCTTTGGGATGCAGAGTTCTAAATATATCTGTCAAGTCCATCGGATCCAATGTCTCATTCAGGGCCCTTGTTTCTTTATTGACCGTGTGTCTAGATGATCTATCCATTTCTGTAAGTGGGTTGTTAAAGTCCCCTGCAATTACCACATTCTTCTCAATAAGGTTGCTTATGTTTATGAGTAATTGTTCTATATATTTGGGCGCTCCGGCATTCGGCACATAGACATTGATAATTGTTAGCTCTTCCTGATGGATAGACCCTGTCACTATTATACAATGTCCTTCTTCATCTCTTGTGACAGCCTTTAATTTAAAGTCTAGTTTGTCTGATAGAAGTATGGCTACTCCAGCTTTCTTTTGGCTTCCAGTAGCATGATAAATAGTTCTCCATCCCCTCACTCTCAATCTAAAGGTGTCCTCAGGTCTAAAATGAGTCTCTTGTAGACAGCAAATAGATGGGTCTTGTTTTTTTATCCATTCTGATACCCTATGTCTTTTGGTTGGTGCATTTAATCCATTTACATTCAGTGTTATTATAGAAAGATATGGGTTTAGAGTCATTGTGATGTCTGTATGTTTTATGCTTGTAGTGATGTCTCTGGTACTTTGTCTCACAGGGTCCCCCTTAGGATCTCTTGTAGGGCTGGTTTAGTGGTGACAAATTCCTTCAGTTTTTGTTTGTTTGGGAAGACCTTTATCTCTCCTTCTCTTCTAAATGACAGACTTGCTGGATAAAGGATTCTCGGCTGCATATTTTTTCTGTCTAGCACACTGAAAATCTCGTGCCAATTCTTTCTGGCCTGCCAAGTTTCAAAAGAGAGATCAGTCACGAGTCTTATAGGTCTCCCTTTATATGTGAGGGCACGTTTACCCCTTGCTGCTTTCAGAATTTTCTCTTTATCCTTGTATTTTGCCAGTTTCACTATGATATGTCGTGCAGAAGATCGATTCAAGTTACGTCTGAAGGGAGTTCTCTGTGCCTCTTGGATTTCAATGCCTCTTTCCTTCCCCACTTCAGGGAAGTTCTCAGCTATAATTTCTTCAAGTACCCCTTCAGCACCTTTCCCTCTCTCTTCCTCCTCTGGGATACCAATTATGCGTATATTATTTCTTTTTAGTGTATCACTTAGTTCTCTAATTTTCCCCTCATACTCCTGGATTTTTTTATCTCTCTTTTTCTCAGCTTCCTCTTTTTCCATAATTTTATCTTCTAGTTCACCTATTCTCTCCTCTGCCTCTTCAATCCGAGCCGTGGTGGTTTCCATTTTGTTATGCATTTCGTTTAAAGCGTTTTTCAGCTCCTCGTGACTGTTCCTTAGTCCCTTGATCTCTGTAGCAAGAGATTCTCTGCTGTCAGCTATACTGTTTTCAAGCCCAGCGATTAATTTTATGACTATTATTCTAAATTCACTTTCTGTTATATTATTTAAATCCGTTTTGATGAGCTCATTAGCTGTTGTTATTTCCTGGAGATTCTTCTGAGGGGAATTCTTCCGCTTGGTCATTTTGGATAGTCCCTGGCGTGGTGAGGACCTGCAGGGCACTTCCCCTGTGCTGTGGTGTATAACTGGAGTTGGTGGGCGGAGCCGCAGTCAGACCTGATGTCTGCCCCCGCTGTGTCCACAGTCAGACTGGTGTGTGCCTTCTCTTCCCCTCTCCTAGGGGCGGGATTCACTGTGGGGTGGGGTGGCCCGTCTGGGCTACTTGCACACTGCCAGGCTTGCGATGCTGGGGATCTGGCGTCTTAGCTGGGGTGGGTAGGCAAGGTGCACAGGGGCAGGAGGGGCAGGCTTAGCTTGCTTCTCCTTAGGTGATCCACTTCAGGAGGGGCCCTGTGGCAGCAGGAGGAAGTCAGATCCGCTGCCGGAGGTTTGGCTCCGCAGAAGCGCAGAGTTGGGTGTTTGCGCGGAGCGAGCAAGTTCCCTGGCAGGAACTGGTTCTCTTTGGGATTTTGGCTGGGGGATGGGCGGGGGAGATGGCGCTGGCTAGCCCCTTTGTTCCCCACCAAACTGAGCTCTGTGGTCCGGGAGCTCAGCAGCTCTCCTTCCCTTTGTCCTCCAGCCTTCCCACTTTCTGAGCAGAGCTGTTAACTTATGACCTCCCAGCCGCTAAGTCGCGCTTGCTGTCGGAACACAGTCCGTCAGGCCCCTCCGCTTTTTGCAAGCCAGACTCGGGGGCTCTGCTTGGCCGGCGAGCCGCCCCTCCGCCCCGGCTCCCTCCCACCGGTCCGTGGAGCGCGCACCGCCTCGCCGCCCTTCCTACCCTCTTCCGTGGGCCTCTCGTCTGCGCTTGGCTCCGGCGACTCCGTTCTGCTAATCCTCTGGCGGTTTTCTGGGTTATTTAGGCAGGTGTAGGTGGAATCTAAGTGATCAGCAGGACGCACGGTGAGCCCAGCGTCCTCCTATGCCGCCATCTTCCCTCTCCTCCCTATTTTTTAAATGTTTATTTATTTTTGAGAGAGAGAGAGACAGAGTGCAAGCACGGAAGGGGTAGAGAGAGAGGCAGACACAGAATCTGAAGCAGCTCCAGGCTCTGAGCTGTCAGCACAGAGCTCAACACAGGGCTCAAACTCATGGACCATGAGGTCATGACCTGAGCTGAAGTCAGACGCTTAACTGACTGAGCCACCCAGGCACCCCGGTCTCAAATTTCATAGCACAAAACCATATTTGGCCAAAAATCATGTCCCACCACGCCCACCCCAACCCATGGTATCTGCTACGTTCTAATTAGCAACTGTTTTATATACACACTCCCCACCCTCGCCCTCTCATCCTCCCCAAGTATGCCTTCCATGTGCCAACCTTCTGATTAAATTGGAAGCTCTCTGTGAGCTCAGCAAGTCGGTATAGACCCCAGCAGAGCACAGGATCCTGCATGGCCGTGTAAATGGTAGCACAGTAACCTAAAATGTTGATTCGATTTTTTGATCCTTAAAATCTTCGAACAGATTGAAAATATCTTATGAGGGAAATACATGCCACATTACTGATGAGAGATGAATGGGAAAAAGCAAAACTCTGCCAAGTGAGAAAAAAAATAACTTGTTACCTCTACCTTCTCAGAAAACAATATTTAAAGTTGCCTGTGAAAACTCTGAAGGACTTTATCATCAAGTTAAAGGATTGGCTTTTTTCCTAAGTAATCAGAAATTAGTCCTAAGCTCTCACAATTCTCTATAGGAAAATGGACCCAGCATACTTTTCAAATAACAATCTTTTCTATTCTTATGGTCGTTGCTTTACTCCCCCAAACAGGTAGGTGGGAACAATACATAAATGTGTTTCTAAAAACTGACTTCCCAAAGGAATGGTATCTATTTTAGTCAAAGTGTTTTAGTTGTCATTAACCAATTCTAAAAAAAAAAAAAAAAAAAAAAAAAAAAGCTGTCTGAGTTCAATACAATTTTTAACAGATGTACGTCCCCATAAGAATAACACCAAAAACTAGGGCAAAGTCACAAAGAGTCTGTGTTAAATGAACTTTTGTCCGTACCTCCCTTTACAAATCTTTCCCTCCCTCCATCCCTCCTTGCCTTCCCTTCTTTCTTCCTTCCCCCCTAAAAAGAACTATCCAGCCTAAAAGCTCAACCATGGCAGTAAACTTTACTCTAAAGTACTACTATCAAGAGTATCAGATAGTATCATTCCCCAGAAGTATATTAACAAAATCTATTTCTACAGTTCTTCTTCTGTACTATATATACCACTGGCTGTACGTCACCATACTCGAAGGAGATAAGGCCAAAGCATTTACTGGGACTGACCATTCATGGCCCAATTTCATTGTCTCCTGGGTGATACAAACTGATCATTTCCACTGATTACTTTTTCTTATTCTAGTGTCCAGAGGACTTTAAGCATGCTACTGCATTTGCACAAATCAAGGCCAAATTTCTCAAGCTTTCAGGCCCTACTACATGCTCATTAGATGTGTCCAATCTAAAGCATTAAATTAGATCGTCATTTTTCAAGAAGGTAACTCCATAAGGATAAAGGTAAGAATAGAAAAACTGGCTCTTTAAATTCAAATAACAAGTGGGGAAAAAAAAAAAGCCCAGCGAACAACTCCGAGGGGAATCTCTCTTGACTCGGGCAGGGGCAGGGAGAGAATTAAAAAAGTCAGCAGAGTTAGTATCAGTGAATGAATAAATCTGTAGATGGCTCCCTCTTCCTCTTACAGAAATAGATGCAAAGGTGTATACATAACTAAGACTACGATAATGTTGGTGGAAATTCTGCAAATTCACCAGCCCATAGCATACGGACTATTTTCAGCAAAACAGACTGGTGCGTCACAGGGAAGAGACTGTAGAATAAAGGTGTATTAGTCAAGGTTCTCCAGGGCAATAGGACCAATATAATTTGTGTGGGTGTTCATATATAAGAGATTTTTTATAAGGAATTCTCATGCAATTATGAAGGCTGGTGAGTTCAAAATGGTGCAAGAGACCTAAAGAGCCAGGACTTTAGTTCAAAGGGCATCAGGCGGAAGGACCCAATGTCGCAGATGAAGTCTGAAAGCAGTTGGCTAGACTATCTGCATACATTTGCATACACTGCTTTTTAAAACGCCATACGTATATTGCATTCATGAACATAAAATTTAAAACAAAAAAATTAACTGCCTATTGACTCACCTCCAATATATTATACTCCTTAGTTTACAGATTAACCATAGTACAAAAGTTGTTTTTTTTTTTTCCTATACTGATATTTGATGCACAGGTTGAAATCACTGGTATTACAAGAGTTTTAATAGTAAAACTTCTGAAACCACTATATATGTAAACTGGAATGGGGCCGGTAAGTAAATGGATGGTGGGTGATGGGAGCTACGTTTCTCACTCGTTCGGGTGGACTATGCAGACAAGCAAAGGGAGGAAGCTGGAATGAACAACGCAGAAATGCATTACAGTTGAAGACATCAGTGTGAACTCATGCTTCGTATAATCTATATACAGATTTATACGTAGAAATATTTATAGAAGTTATATAAACAAAAGTTAGTATACATAGACTTCCTTTCTGTCTGCTGAGATCACCTAGAAGAAATGATACCCCAATAGCAATGTCCAATTCTAGCAACCAGATCTTGGTTTTTAATACCATTTTCAAAAAGAAGGAACCAGGGATCCTTGGAGAAATTACTAAGTCTAGAAACTGGACAGTGGATATGCAACATGAAATTGAGCCCATTGTAGTGCCAGAAAGTAACAAAGTATTCAATACACACACACACACAGACACACACACACACGCACATATACACACGCACATGCACACACACACACACTGAGGAAGGTATGACAAAGGACACGGGAGCCACCTGAAAGAGCAGTAAAACGCTCCCAATGGCAAAGAAGGAACAATTTCAGCAACAAATCAAATAGTACTGTTTTACAACCCAAAGTACAAAATACATACCCATGAGTCTGCACAGATCTAAATTACTGACTGACAGACCAAATGAACAATCAAATGAGAAACAAAGAGAGAAGTCTCCCATGCAGAAGAATTCCGAATCATTTATGGAGAAACTGCGCTCAGTGAGAGGCGGTATCAATCCCCGCTAATTAAGCATAGGCTGACATTAGTGACTCGTCTCCAAAGAGTACAGTATAAAAAGGGGGGGAAAGAGTGAACAACAGGACAAGCCAGAAAACTACAGCCTCAGCCATGTGAGCAAGATGAACACTAACAGTCAAAGCCACGTGATAGTACGTACCCTTAATAGCAGGGGCCAAGAATGATACTTTTCCTGTCGAATCCAAAACCTCAGAGTAATCAAATAATGGAATAGTATACCTCAAAATGTCCCTGTCATCAAAAGCACAGAAAATCTGAGGAACTACCATACCAACAGGAACCTAAAGTGACATGACAACGAAATGTAATGTGATATCCTGGATTAGGAAAAAAAAAAAAAAAAAGGAGAGGACATGAAAAACTAAGGAACTAGGAATAAATGGAGACTTTATTTAATAATAACGTATTAATAAGGGCACCTGGGTGGCTCCGTCGGTTAAGTGTCTGACTTCATTTCAGGTCATGATCTCCCAGTTCATGAGTTTGAGCCCCGTGTCAGGCTCTGCGCTGACAGCTCAGAGCCTGGAACCTGCTTCGGGTTCCATGTCTCCCTCTCTCTCTCTGCCCCTCCCCTGCTCATGCTCTGTCTCTGTCTCTCTCAAAAATAAATAAACATTAAAAATTTTTAAATAAGAACATATTAATAATATTGATTCATTAATTGTGACAAATGTAACATACTAATGTAGGATGTCAATAATAGGAGAAACAACACTCTGTTTCTCCTATATATAGATTATAGGAAAATATAGATTAAAGAGTTTTAATATACTCAGCCCAGTAGGTTTTTTTATCCTCCAAATACCCCATGATATGGTTGCTGTTCCAGGGAGGTGAGCACCACATCTAAAATATTTACCTTCCTATAACAAAGAACTTGGTTAAAGCTCTCTTTTCCTGATGACAATATCTGTGTTAGAATTCATAATAAGGAATATCGCATAATTAGGCCACTTTAAAATACTCAGAAAATGGCCAGTAAATAAATTTATCATAATTAGTCAAACTCAAAACACTCAGAGTGTGGTTAATTTTCAAAAGGTAATTATCATCGAGACATTTGGCAACTCCTGTAAATATATTCAGGACAGAAAAAGAAAGGTTATTAACTACATAAAATAAATAATGTTGATGTAATGTAAGTCCCAATTTTAATACTGTAACTTCATTATTTTTACCAAATAATTTCAGAATTCATTCATTAGAAATGTGCCATTGACAGCATTTTTAAAAATAAAGTGCAAATATTTTTTTATCTTACTGCGGTTGTAAAAGTAAGGAAAACTGGATGGAGGAAAGCATGAACGAAGTTGATAGTCAGCATTACTAATTCCTGAAAGGGGTATATGCTCTCCTCCAATGTGTAAATCAACATATTAACACGTGGAAAAAGTCTAGAGTATCATTCATGGTCCCGTCATGCACAACCCTTCGTCAGTATTCCTTCTCCATCAAACTCAACTGCTCAACTACAAGCCACCTAGTCAGCCATCCCTTCCTCACTTTTCAAGATCTTGGCCTTTGTGAGGCCAAACTTAACCACTAGCCATTTACCACGCTGCCTCCTCTTTTGCAGACTTCTGTGCTAGTTCCCCCTACTCTGGCCAAGGCTGTTTTCTAAGGTCTTTAATAGGTGTTTTTCTTTAGTCTCTCCCTCATCTAGTCCCATGACTTTAACTACCATGTGTGGATGACTCCCAAATCAACATGAGAGGCTCTCACCCACCTCTACTGAGTCCAGATTTCTTTACTCAACTTGTGCTTAATAAACTCACTTGAAGACCCTTTCAAACGTCCTTTTCCACCTCAATAAGGTTACCACTTGTTGTTCAAACCAAAAATCTAGAAGTCATTCTCTCTCCTGTACCCCCGTATCTCATTTGTTAGTAAGCCCATCCTATTCTACCTCCAAATATACTCAAAATCTGGTCACTTACCTCCATCCCTCCATCTCAATGACACCAGCCTAATCTACTGATAGCTCCCACCAACCCGCCTGCCATCACCTACTGTTTGCCTCCTGCTTACACTCCTGTCAACTAGTTCTGTATTTCATGTATTATTCTAAGATGTACATTTTTTTTTTCATATTTCAACACCTCTGAAATTGGAACACATCTTACAATCAGTTGATGGCAGTTTAAAATCGCACTGGTTCTTTTTTCTCTTTTTTTTCTTTCCGACTTTAACATCTCAAAAGCAAGAGTGGAGATATTACAATCAATGGTGTCTTAACTTTGATGAAATATGTGGCATATATTTTCCACATAACCGGAAGAATAGACATTTTCAAATTCAAATCAGATCATGTTACTCTCCTGCCAAAACTCTTCCAATGGCTTCCACTGCTCTGAGAAAAATCAATAAACAAGATAAAATTATAACTTACTTAACATGTCACATGGGGCCCTTTATTATCTGTCCTCTCCCTAAGTCTCTGAGTTTATATATTTTTTTCATATAATACCTCCATGATTCTGTCAGTCAAACTTCATTCTCATTCAATTTCACGAAACATGCCAAGTCCATTCTGGCATTGAAGACTGCCCTCTTACCTTTTGGGATGAGCACTAGGTGTTGTATGGAAACCAGTTTGACAATAGATTTCATATTTTAAAAAAATAATGAAAAATAAAAAAATAAAATAAATTAAAAAAAAAACTGCCCTCTTTCTGCTATTGTCCCATTTTATACCAGTGTTCTTCATATGAACCATGTCCTGATGCACACACAACTAACATCACCTTCTTCCTCATTCACCCTCGGGCACATTTTATTTTCTGCATGGTACTTAATGCGTTCTGAAATTATTTATTTACTTACTTTCTCACTTGCTTCATTGGCTTTCTTCTTCATGACGCTACGAATTACATGATTACCAAGAACTTTTCTGCCCTACTGCCTGATTCTCGGTGTCTACAGCAGTATCTAGCCAATAGGCAGAAATAAATAATTTTTATGGACTCATCAATTAAATAAAAGAAAATAAAAGTTAATACTTGGAATCCAGCCTTTAAAAAATGTCCCATGGGAAAGCAACAGGTTGTGATAAAAAGAGAAAGATCTGAGAAATGTGGCTTAGAATTCATCACTGCACTCACCAGTTGTATAACATGGGCAAGGGATGTGACTGTCTTAGTCGCCACTGACTCATGCATGAATTGGGGGGGGTTGTAGGAGAATAAAGTGAAATGCTGTACAAATTTGATGTCATTCACCAAGCACATTTCATGCTATTACACTGTAACTCTCCACTGATCATCATTTCCATAGTTTTATAGAAATTTGTTTATTTGCCATCATCTCACTATTCAGCTGACATTTATAAAAATGTAATGTGCACCCAGGGTTTTTAATACCATTCTCCAATAAAAGGAACCAGGGATCCTTGAAGAAATGGCTGGTTCTAGGACTAGCACCAGGGAACACACGAGATGAGCCAGCAGCATCCAGTAGTGACAGAAATTAAAGAAGGGCTCAAAATCCAAAAGGATGGGGGTACATTGAAAGGTCAAGGGGGCCATCTAAAAGAGTTCCCAATGGCCAAGGTTGAAATGATTTGAACATCAAAATAAATAATATAGGATTGACCACAACTGGCATATATAATAAATATACACAAGTCTATAGTCATATAGATAAATTATTGAGTATGTGTGTGAGGGAGAAGAGACAAATCTCTTTTACTAAAGAATTCCAAATAATATGTGTAAATAAATAGATGGAGCTTAATCCCCTCCCCATCACACCCACACACCTGAACACAGACTGATGGACTGGACTCAGTGACCCACTTCCAAATAACCATGTATGGATAGGGAGAAGTAAAGTTAATTTTAGAAACCTGAAAAACACCCCCTGCCAAGTCAGAGATCAAGAACTTCACCATGATATCATATGGCTATCGTGTGTCCTCTCAAGTGATGTGTCAAGAAGGGCTCTTCACTTCTGTGGTATTCTTCCTCAGAACTCACATCATGGGAAACCATCTGTAAAACCTAAATTTAAAGGCAGTCTACAAAACAACTGACCAATATTCCTCACAACTCCCAATGTCATCAAAAAGAAAAAAGAAAAGAAAAGAAAAAAAGAAGAACTAAGGAAACTCTGAGAAACTGTCCCAGACCAGAGGAGACTAAGGACACTTGATGACTAACTGTAGTGAGGTTCCCTGCATGGCATCCTGAGAGAGGAACAAGGCATTAGTAGAAATGCTAGTAAACTTCCAGTGAAGTCTGGAGTTTGGTGAAGGATAATGCACTGATGCCAGCTTCATAGTTTTGACAAAGGCCCCCTGATCCCTTAAGATGGGTAACAGTGGGGCAAACTGAGACAGTGAGAGTACCTGGAAACTCTCTTTACTATCTGTAATGCTTTTTGTAAATCTGGAATTGCTCCAAAATTAAAAGTCGATTGGATAAAGAAGATGTGGTTTATACATACAATGGAATACTATTTGGCAATGGGAAAGAATGAAATCTGGCCATTTGCAGCCACGTGGATGGAACTGGGGAGTGTTACGCTAAATGAAATAAGTCATGCAGAGAAAGACAGACACCATATGTGTATCTTGAGAAACTTCACAGAAGACCATGGGGGAGAGGTAGGGGGAAAAAAGAGTTACAGAGAGGGAGGGAGGCAAACCGTAAGAGACTCTTGGATACTGAAAACAAACTGAGGGTTAATGGGGGCTTGGGGAGAAGGAAAAGAGTGACGGGCACTGAGGAGGGCACTTGTTGGGACGAGCACTGGGTGTTGTATAGAGACCAATTTGACAATAATTTATATTAAAATTTTTGTAATTAACAAAAGTCAATTTGAGGAAACAAAAAAAACCCAGTGTGAGTTGTTTAATAAATACATGGTGGTTCTAGAAAAAGCTGGTCACTGGGCTAGAAAACCGATGTGTAAAGAAAAGACATTTCTCCCTTCCTCACCAAATTCCTTCCTCACTGGGCTTAGCTAAAAACCATTCGTCCCATTCTCCCCTGTGGCTCCTCTCCTGCTCTAATAACCCACGGCCATGCAAAGAGGTGCAAGCACACGTGCTGTGGAAGAACTTCTGGGAAGTATTTTATGTGAGACAACCGTGGAAAGCCATTTTTTTGACCTTTTCTCTTTTCTCCTTCCAGCTGCCTGTTATGTGGACCACAAAGCTAAAAGTCCAGTAGCCGTCATGAGTCACCTAACCCTGAAGAAGGAAGGGCATCACTGAGGCTGGAACAACAAAGAAACGGCAGGAAGCTACATCACATCTCACCACGAATAGCTGCCGCACCAGGCCTCGCCTGGCAACTCAGGATGGCTTTTACACGTGTGTCATGACGAGTCTGATTCATTTGTCTGTTGCTGTTGGTGGTGGTTTACTTTTTCCCTTCAGTTTTTAAAATGAATGAAGTATAGTGGACATAGAATGTTATACTAGTTGATTCCATTTTTTTTTACGTTTGACCACTTACAGCTTCCAAGGCTTGCCTCCCCACCTCCCCCATGTCCACACATCTAGACAAGCTGAGATGAAATCTAGGTGCTCCCACCTTTGGTGCTGGCTAGCTCACTGTGTGAGCCTCAGCCTCATCACACTGGTCCCACTCCCTAACCAAGATGCAAACTGAGGCCAGTCTTTTTCCCATGCTCTCTCAGACCATCCCAGACTTTCTGGAGAGGGCTTCCTTCCTCCGTCTGAACTGCAATTACGTACGTAACAAACCCTCCCCTATCCTCTTGGTGTGTGTGTGGCTGGCGTCATCCACCTTGTGGTCTGAACCAAACTTGGAAGGGGCTCATCAGCGCCTGCAAGTGACCACAACAACCTGTTTTTTTGTGTGTTTGTTTCTTTGTTTTAAGGAGGCTCCACGCTCGGTGAGGAGCCCAACGCGGGCCCCAACTCACAACCCTGAGATCAAGACCGGAGCTGAGACCAAGAGTCCGACACTGAACCCACTGAGCCACCCAGACACCCCCACAACAAAGTGTTTTTAAGCCACTGACATATTGGCCATATGCTGCCTGTCCACATCCCAAGTAACACACCTACTGCCTCATTTAATTGTAAGAAAACATCAGGGAAGTAGGCACCTGCAATAGATAGAATTCCAAGATACACTCTGTTATTCCTGGTCCTTTGATAATTTCTTCCCCCTGAATGTCGGCTAGACCTGTAAGTTGCTTCTCACCAATAGAACATGGCAAAGGAGCAGTGGTTGTGCAGAGGTAATCAAATTCCTAACCAGCTGAAATTAAATTAAATTAATTTAAACAATTAAATTCATCAAAAGGGAGATTATCAGCCAATTCCTTTTAAACCGGGTCTAGAGGTCAGAGAGCTTCTCCACCTGGCTTTGAGAGTAGAAGCTGCCACAGGGCCCAGGACTGTAGGGGAGGCCAGGAGCTCCTCACAGGTGTCAGCTGACAGCTATCCATAAACCAGGACCTCAGTCTTCCAACTGCACTAATTCTGCCAACAACCATGTGATCACGGAAGAGGACCCCAAGCTCCAGAAAGAAGCATGACCCCGTCGGCACCTGCATTCCAATCTTTGGCAGCCTGACTAGAGGCCCCAGCTAAGGCATGCCCAGAGCTCTGACCCACCCACCAACACTATGAGTTAATACATGTATGTTCTCGGAAGCCACTAAGTTTGCGGTTATTTGCTATCCAGGATACAAACCAATACAATACTAATATCATTCTCATTAAAGACATGGCAAGTTAGAGAATTAATTGGGAAGGCCGGTAACGCCCTTATGGACATTGATGCTAAGTGTAAAGGGCTGGTGTTTGAACCCAGGGATGTCTCACTTCAAGACATACACCTCTGTGATTTGCATCACAGGGGATTCTGAGACCTTCCGGAAAACAAACCAAGTCTTACTCAACTTTGAATTGTCCAAGGCACCTTCCTTCCCTGTGCTTCCTTCCTCAGTAGCTGTTTTCTAACTTCAATGTGCAGTTTTAAAATATTGAGCATCACAGACAAGCAGGCTAATTTCCAGTGGCCCGAAAGTCGAGTTCCTTCACCTTATCAGAACCTCGCAGAAAAGTTCTTAGATACAGATATGCGAAGGTTAAGCACTTTTATCTGTTCTTAGAGTGGGTGGATGTTTTACGTGCAAAATTAGACTATGACATGAGATTTTTACAAAGCCTTTCATTTCTGCTTAGCTCTGTTGCCTGACTGCACAATCCGAAATTAGAATTTGCTGCCTTTGTGTGCATCCCAGGCTGTCATTTTCATGACAATTATTCACTGTTTCATTTTTTTTAAGATCCATCCACTCTACATTACTGGAGTTGGTTCTATTTCCATTTCTATCCGTCTGAGCAACACCATTTGGAAATAACCACAAATTTGAATACTCAGGTAGATAAGAAAACACTCGCCTATATTTTACCTCTTCTCATTAAACGAATACCGTGTGGGTAGCATATAGAGTAACAGGAAACTATGAAGCCTTAACCGGATGCACTTTTGTGGATAATTCAGATCACTATTTCTCCCTACCTTACCTCCGTTCCTCATAAAATAGCACTTGGCCTACTGCAATTATTTCCTTTCTCCTGACACTCCATGGTTATGCTACTCTACTATGTCATATACACTGTCACCATAAAACCATCTACAATGCAGGTCTGATGTATCTTCCAAGTCAACTGGGAGTGCCATGAGATCAGGTAGCATCTCGGAGTGTGTTCACCATTATAGCCTGAGGACCTAGCACCAGGCCTGGTGCAAAGTAGGTATCTAAGCTATGCTAAGTAAATAATGGAATGTATAAATAAATACAACTCTTCTCTCCATTGAAACCCCTCAGTAACTTTCATTTATGTTTAAATCTTATTCAGATATCATCTTAATTTTTGGGTCTTCCCAGATGCCAAATAGTTTCATTGCCACGTATATATCATTTCATATTATTTATTAATTCACTGATGGATGGGTGGATGGATGGATGAATAGATGGATGCATGGATGGATGAACAGATAGATGGACTGTTGTGGCTGCTTTTGCTCTGTGAATATAAACTCACTGAGAACAGACCATCATTGCCTTGGCCACAGTGAACACAATGCCTAGCTCATGGTAGGTGCTCAATAACATTTACCAAATAAAACTACCTCAAAGTTTCCAAATATTTATTTTGTGTGTAAGAGAGAGAGTGGGAGGGTCAGATGCAGAGAGACAGGGAGAGAGAGAATCCCAAGGAGGCTCCACGTCTGGTGCAGAGCCCAATGCGGGGCTCGATCTCATGAACTATGAGATCATGACCGGAGCCAAAATCAAGAGTCGGACACCCAACCAACTGAGGCACACAGACATCCCTATATATTGAAAGTATTAACTCAGTGTATTCAGGGGCTAAAATATTTTTTAAATTGCTTCAACTCTCTATTTTACTCTGTATGAATATATGTAGCTTAGCAATCACAAGTATCCTTGTTTCTCAAACTCAAATCCCTATCATGGTGAAAGAGTCACCTTTATGTCACAAACAGCACCCCCTTTGCAAAATTCTTCACCAATACCATCTCCTTAAAATCCTTCCAGCAAACCTAGAAAGTGGTAGTAATTATGCCCATTTCACAGATGGAGAAATGGACCCTAAGAGAGGTTTCAATGTCTGTGCAGGTTGACACAGGTAACTAGATGAGGAGCAGAGGCAAGATTATATTCCAATTGGTCTGGTGCAGTCCCCAGCCTTCACCATAATAAGGCTATCGTGTTCTGATAAATGAAGGAATGCATGGGGACAATGGTGATCTTCGAGATGAAACACACACACCAAAAAGATATGCATCAGTAATATTTTTCTATTACAAATAGAAGGACTGCCACATCTCTGTGGCATGAGTATGGCCAGCTCCCCTCACATCTGGAACAACCTGCTTCCTTCCTGCCTGCACTGATGCTGGTGACATTCCCATTTAAGAAGACGGCCCCTGCACTGCTCCATTCCATACTCCTTCCAGAAGGGAAAGGGCCGTGCCTTAGGACCCGCTGTAATTGGAAAGCTAGATGGCTTATTGTTTGAGAGCCGGGTGTCCAGAGTCAGATTCCTGAGATAAAAGTCCATCTCTGTTACCTTGGCTGAGCCATGTATTTGACACTCTGGATCTATGGTTTCCTTATCGGTCAAACAGAACGGTAACCGTATCTAAGTCAAAAGATTATTATGAGGACGACACGTATTCAGACACAGGAGTGCATCGCAGAGTGCCAAGAATTACTTTTTTTTTAGGACATAAGACCTCACTGGTACCATCTATCTGTGTAGAGTTCTACTTCATTTTTCTCTGAAGCCATTTGCATGAATTGATAACATTTGTCAACAATATCCATTTGGAATCTTCTTGGCTACAGATGAAAGAAGATGGAATCAGACAATTACCTGGGAGAGAGAGTGCCTCTGTTGACAGATCCTCAAATTTATCACTCATTGCAGGCCATGTGTGCCCTGGCAACCATCTCCCTCCCCAGTGCTGCGCACCCGGAATTAAAGCAATGAACATGATAAACGGAAGCTGAGTGTGTTTGTATAATGACGAAAAGATCCAAATGAGCCTTTGTCTCTTATTAAAAGCAGCAGATTTTGCCCCAGAGTATTAAAAGTTTTAATCCAACATTCTGTTTGCCTGCAGGCAAGGCATTCTGTTAGGTAAAATAAAAACACAACATCTCAAGTTCGGCTCAGAATGTGATAAATCAAGATTTTAAACAAAAATGACAAATGTTCTTTTTCATAAAAGTAATTTTGAAGCCCAACTCTGTAATTGCCTTCAGATATCTTATTTCCTCATGTACACTTCCTAAGAAACTTGAGGGTGTTTGTCTCATTACTAATTAGCTCTAAATGCAAAGCTCAGTTTTCCTTTAATAAAACACAGACTTGTCTGTCTTGGGTGAATGGGACTACGCGAGCTTGATGATTTCTTATTTACAAAAAACCACCGTGGAGAAAATTCAACTTGTTTATTCTCAATTAAAATTAATAGGATGAATCTTCAAATCTTTTTCCCAAAATTCTTTCGTGAAAATTCAGAATCTCCCACATGGCCGGTCCGTTGAGACAGCTGAGATGAAGCACAGAGATATAACCACTGGCATTGAAATGCCAACTGATAACCCCCCAAACACCCCCATTTCCCTCTGGAATACATCATACATTCACCTTTGATTACAGACATTTCTGAAGCCTCTGGGATTGATAAAACACAGTAAAGAAGCCCTCCTGGTAATTGCCTGATGGAAGGACCTGGGAAAATATCCAGCCTCCCCATTATTATCACTTAGAACTCCCTCCCACTTCCCCTGTACCGAGGTAGCCATGCTCCCTATCATAAACAGCGTCTTCAAACCCAGTAGTAGGGACAGTTGCCCTCACTCCTGGACACTTTGTTTGAGGGTCATTTCCACAATGAAATGAAGAGACTAATACAAAGCCTGGATCAGTAAAGCAAATAATATGTGGGCATCAGAAGACAGGATCTTTTCCAGTTTAACATCAGCCTATGTATGGCTGTGGATAGGAATCTTCTGTCCAAGGTGACAATATCGTGGGACTATTGAGGAACCATGAAACTTCCAGTCTTTGTACACTGTGTGCCCTCAAAACTCACCAGAGTTTTGCCAATTTAAATTGGATATCTGAATCCTTAACACATCAGTAACTTTTGGGGACTGGACTAATGAAAACTCACAGGGAAACCATTTTTCCCCTCTAAGTCTTTTCCCAGGCTTATTATAATTTTCACTATTCTAAGCCATGCAGGTGCATTGTAAAAAGTATTCACGTTGTAAAAAAGAAAATAATTACTGTTATTTCTTTTAGTTCTTTGTTCCTTCTTTTTTTCCTTCCTTCCTTCCTTCCATTCTCCCTTCTCTCTTTAATAATTTGTCTCTGCATCCCAGGATCAGAGTTCAAAAACTATGACCTTGGGCAAGTTACATGCCTCTATTGCAGACAGTACCTATCTCAGCAGTATTGTGCAGACTTCATAAGTTACCAAGACTAAATTTTAGAAATAATGCCCAGCAAATAGGAAGGACTTGGTGTTACTATATACTAACAATTTTATATAATTCAATCACACCATCTGTGGTACTGTTATTTAACTGGCTCCGAACAGTATATCATTAATACTTTCCAATTTGAATTAATATACATCTACAGCATGTCAAATGTGTGAATGGTACTCCATCACTCACACACACACACACACACCCCTCCACTCATTTAATTCCCTGTTTTTACATATTTAGTTGATCTCAACTTTTCAAAATGTATAGCTTTCTGATTATTCTCTAACAAGGTATCATAAGAGATCTGACTGATTCAGGTTTTCTTCTATATCTCAGTCCGTCTCTCCTTTTCTCCTGTATCAAACAGTTTGTATTAATGGAGACTAATGGAGTCAGCAATAAAAATGATGGCACTTTAAAGGTTGACCAGGTGACCAAAGCTTAGAGTGAGACTAGGTCCTTGAGAAATTACAATACATTTAAAGTTAAATTATATTACATGAGTTCTCCCTCATGCTGGCATGCAGTCTTGGTCAAATCACTAAAGATCTGTTTCCCAATCTATTCAACAAAGAGAATACAGACATAAATGAAATGAAAAGTCATGTAAACAAGCACTTTATAAACTATTATATGGGGGGCATATATGAGCTACTGCTATTGTATGAACATACAATGTATTGTTTTATGTTTTACAAAGTTCAGGTAGAAGATTAGTTTTTATCTTAATATTTGGGGTTTTCTTCTTTAAAATATTCTCTATAGGGAAAAGGATGTTTGCCACATATATAACAAAGTACATATTTTAAATATACTAGGAGTTTCTATAAACAATAATAGAGACACCAACAATCTGATAGAAAAATTAGGCAAAGGATATGATCAAGCATTCCTAGGCAATGAGGTTCAAACAGCTTCTAAACATGAAAAGTAACGCTACCTTTTCAGTAAAAGGAATCAAAATGAAGCTTCCCCAAACTATGACTTTTCATTGATAAACCTGACCTAAAACTTTAAACCCTGATAATATATTAGGTGTAGGTGTCCAGGGTATGAGAAAGGGGATTTTCATACATCGATGACAGGTGTATAAAATGGGTACAATTTCTTTGGGAAACTATAGCTATTAAAGTTTTAATATAAATGTAACTTTTGAACCAGTGTTTCAAGTTCTGGGCTTTATCATGGAGAAAATATGGTTTATAAGAGGAAAATATTATAACAGCCTCATGGTCCACCGGTAGATGTTTGGTTCAATAAGACATGGAACATTCTTTCCTGCAGTATCACCCAGCCACTACACAAATGAGATCCCACCAGGAAAATGAAAACCAAAACCACAGTGAAAAACAACTATGTGTTCGCCAGAATTGCTAGAATGTAAAAAGACCGATAATACCAAATGTTGGCAATGATGTGGGACAACTAGAACTCTTTAAGTATTACTGGTGAGAGTATGTTCCTTACTCTATATGGAATGCACTCCACACCATTTTTGAAGACTGCTTGGCTATATCTATCACAGCAAAACATAATGTCTAGTCCACTCCTAGGTATAAACCCAAGGGAAAGTAGTGTCTGTGTCTACCAAAAGATATGTACAAGAATGTTTCTGACAGCTGTATTCATAATACCACAAAACCAGAAGCCCAGAAAACCATACATAGAATGGACAAACTGTGGTATATTCTTACAACAGAACACCACACGGAAATAAGGCATCTTGATGCATGCAACAAGACGAGGGACAAAAGGAGAGTAAATGATGCCACGTACGATCAGGTATATGGTGATGGTTAGTTTATCTGAGTTTCAAAACCAGGCTCATGTATGAAGGCAGTGGAAGTCACAATAGTAGCTGCCTCTCATTACACCATGTCATTAATTGCAAAGGTTCTAATTCAATTTTCCAAAATCAACTCCTAAAATCATACTAGTGTTTGTGCAAAAGTAGACGGACCCTTCAGTTCTCGGCCACTTCAGCACAGCATTGCGGGAATGCCTGGTAGATGTGTAAGTGTTGGCTTTTACATCTGCCTCACTGGTAAAATTTCAACATTGTGAATCTCCTGCTGTCATTAGTAGAACATAAGAGGCAGTGTCTCTAATCCATGTGAAGCAGCACTGGAAAATAAGTTTTAAAGGAAGTAATCTGAGCACACAAAACAGAAGCCTATTGGAGTAGTCTCTTTCCCTGAGATTGAAGAAAGAAACTCAGTGACGCAAGGAAAATCTAAATCCGTAAGAATAAAGTGGAAGGGTAAAAATCTACCTTCTCAGAGTTGGAAAAAACAGGCTAAGCGTTTAGACCTAAAAGTACCTCAGAAGGATTTGTGGAACTCACTAAAAATACCTATTCCTGTGTTTCACTCCAGAAAACCTGGAATAAAATATCCTGGGTGAATCCACGATGTATGCACATGTGCATGTGTGAGTTTGTCCACTTGAATGCAAGTTGTCACCATTTCAATTCCCACCTGGAGAAATATTCCAGGGGTTCCAACGTGGTCAGTGGAACACTGATGTTCTTGGCTTGAGCGCCACTGGTTTAGATTTTTCCCTCTGTTTCTATGCACCTGCATCGTCATACCAGGAAACAACCAGTGTGAGGAGAAGTGAAAACATGTTTTGATTCCTGGATATTTCTTAAAATACTGAAAAGCAAACTGCGTTCTCTTACAAGATACAAGAGACAGTGGGGAAGCTAGGAAGTATTAGAGCCCTAGAGCCCAAGACTTTGGCTTGAAACTGGACCCAGTCGACCAATAGCTACGTGTTCATGACTCTGTTTGCCCATCTGGAAAATGGAAACAATGTTGAAGACACAGAAATAACGTTGGTTCATAAAGGATCTAGCAGCTGATAAGTGCTCGAAAAGTCAGGTGGTATTATTACACGTTTACACAGTGTACCCACATGTGCTAGGCATTTTTGTTCAAATAATTCAAGAGGGGACTAGGATTTCAGGTGGTTTCAGGTGGGAATTTTCATGTCAAAAATGGTACATTATATCTCTTGTAATTTCCTGTACATAGCCTTCAAATCTCCATTTTACTCTGCTTGTCTTTTACTGGAAAATGAGTTTGAAAGGGAAGCCTCGTACTAGATTGAGCTATATTCCTCATGAGTGATTGGGCCCATGACTTTGTCCCCAGTGCCAGCACAGCCTAGCACAAAGAAAAGGCTCAATAAATATTGTTGAAAGTACAAATAAACAAAATGATCCATCAAGACATTACAAGTATCTTCAGTTAATAGGATATATAAGCCGCTTTATTTTCCCTTAGAAGTGTGAAGAAAAAAAAACAAAGCAACTTTTTTTCAAGGACGGTTAGGAAGGTCAGGTTATTAGTATGTAAGGTTACAAGAAGAACATAGTAGAGTGTCTTAGGTCACATCTAATTACACAGTTGAGTTTATGAACACTGTCACGTTGTGCGTCCTCTCTCAAAAGAATGATGACATAAAGTACAGCCAATTTGAAGCTCTTTGTCATAAGATTTATCCGTTGCAAACCCGAAGATAAAAAACCTTCAGTAAAAGCATCTAATAAATATTCCATAAACAGAACTCTCGTCGCTGAATTAAATATTTAATAGTGTCTATTGTCTGGAAAAAATACCTTGGAAGGCAATAAAATTAAGCAAATGGATACAATTTCAGGTCAGTTAATCAGCAAGATGAACTGAGTTGCACAAAGCCACACTCTCCAAGTTAGGAAGTGTGAGGATGAAGTCACATGTGACATTTAGCTTATGTCACAGGCTCCGATTCCCTCACAAACATACCTGTAGGAAGAGGAAGGGAAACCCTTGAGGTAAGTGACAAAGAGAAGATTCATATTTCAGTCTGTGGCATTCTCTACAAACCTCTTATTATCCAGAGACCCTCAAAGCAAACATCTCAGGAGAGTGAGAAATCTACTTCCTAAGATGCAATGGAGTCTCGTGCCATCATCACCAACAGCACAAACACTTGTATTTCCTTTGACCCCAGGGCAGTATGACTCTGGTCAGACCACAAGCACTGTTGCCTTTGGAAACACATTCAAGATGGCCACCACAGTGACCATGCTCACATTCTGGTCCATTCTGTCAACAGCCAATGTGGATTACAAATAAGGTCTTCAGACCTCAGTGACAAAGTAGACCGACAAGATGTCTCTACTCTTGTAGACACTACATCCTAGTGAGGGAAAAATAAACAATGTAATGTCAGACATGAAAAGTGCTCTGAGTCAAATGCACCAGGGCAATATAGTAGGGAAAGGGAAGGGTAGGAGAGCAGGAAATTCAGAAGCTAATTGAGATTAGGTTTTCTGGAGCTCCTCCTTTCCCTGAGGAGCCCTACGGAGGTGATTGCTCCACTAGGAACTGAATGACAACAAGAGCCAGGAAGCTGAGGGAAGATCTGGGAGAAGGTTGTTGACACACACAGAGTACAGAAGGAATCAGCTCCTTGGGCTGGAGCAGGCTTGTCATGCAATTCCAGGGATCAGCAAACTTTCTCTGCAGAGGCAAAAAGTAAACATTTTGGCTTTGCGTGCAACGCATCTTTGGTGCAACAAGGCAACTCTGCCATTGCAGTTCAAAAGCAACCATAGGCAATATGTAAATGAAGGGGCTTGGCTGTGTGCCATTAAAACTCTATTTATAAAAACTGGCAGCTGGCCCTATTTGGCCCTCCGACGGTAATTTGCCAACCCCTGCTCTGCTCCGAATGATGACATGTTATTCATACTTCTCTCCTAAAGTTCCAATCATAAGTGTCCACTTGTCTAACAATTTACTAAGCTCCAAATCCCCACTTTTCCAAACTCCACTGATATATTCATTTTAACTCAGTCTTATTATTAATGCTTCCCTTTTTGCACTGACACCAGAAACTAAGATTTTATGCCGTACATTAATAGTAAAAACCACTTTTATTTATATGCAAAATGCCACCATCCATGGATAATTAATATAGCAATAATTTAAAGCCACTATACTGCATTATGCATTATAAAACAGGAATAAAGTAATCTATAGTGATGTTACAGCTCAGGAGAAAAAAACAACTGCATGGCTACAGTTTTCTAAATGATATTTTTGCCTTTTATAGGCAATTCACTGATTCGCATTTTAATTGTCCTATAAATCAGTCTATTACCTTTCTTAGCTCCCCCTCACATATTTTCCCTTTAGGAGATAGGGGTGGTCACCAGAGAAAAGTAGAAATGGATGCTTGGAGATCAGCAAAAGCAGGTACACACACACACACACACACACACACACACACACACACACACACACACTAGTTACAACATTCTTCAATATATTGGCAGTCTGTCTGAAAGATAAAGTATTTACTCAGTGAAATTTATCTACTCTACGTCTCCACCTGGATTTTAGAAATTTTACATCGTTGTTACCATCACCTTTCTTAGGACACAACTGTCAAACTGAGCACTGTCATGATTACTGTCTATTTGCTTTGCCATCTTAGACTGTAAGCACCTTGTGAGCAGAGAAGTTTGTCTGATTTGTTTCTGTATCAGTCACAGGGCACCTGGGCACAGAACACACCTTGCTCACAGCTCAAGAAATATCTGTTCAATTTAATTGTTTGCAATGAAGGAAATAGAGAGCTTAGGCACTGGAGAATAAAATCTAGATAAGAGAAGGCGAAGAGACTCTGCTAGTAGATGTGCAACAGACATTTTTAACCCTCTGCTGAGCCATCCATGGATGGTATTCAGGAGAGGTCTCTGGGCAAAAGACTCCCGAGCCGGACGCATCTTGGATCTTTGGAACATTTCCCCGTGTATTAATTGTTAAATTCAAACTGCAAGACCAATGCCCTGACATACACTAATTCATTCAGCTTCCAAAGTAACCACTGAGGTAAATATTTTCATTAAATGGACAATATTATTACTACTAATTTCACTGCTGCTACAATCACTATCACTACGACTCTCAATTTAAGTAATTTGTGTAAGATCATAGCTATTTAGTGGAGACAGAAATTTATTCTATTCCCAATCAAATAGAGCAGAATATTGACTTGTCAAATTGCTACTAAAGTTAGAACCACCCTGAACACGATGACATTTATGATGGCAAAACTCTTTCCATTTCTTATCATTAATTATTTAATTCTGTCCCCTACTCGATTTATCTCCCGGGGGAGGGGGAGGGGGAAATACCGAGTTTTCCATGGAATATTCTTTGCTTAACTTATTGAAAAATAATATGTGAACTAGTTAAAGATATAAAGTTAATGAAATAAGTATGTCAAGTTTTACCCAGGTTCCCTTATTATGGTTGGACTGGCACATTTCTAAAGGAACTGGCAACATTTTATACAGTTGCAGAATCCTGTTGTCCCCCACCAATGCCCATTCCCCTTCTTCCATTTTAGAGGAACCTCTAATTTTTTAGCTGGGCATATGACAATCCATCATTTAAAACACACACATTTTTTATGTTTTTGTTTTCGTTTTTGTTTTGGTAGATAACTTTGACCATGTGAGCAAGCTATTGATAAATGAGATGTATCCCTGAGCGACCTTCAGGGAATTTTTCCTAAATGATAGCTGATAGTCATCCTTTGTCCCTTCTCTTTTCTGCTCTTTTTCTGGGTGAAAGGTAGATACAATGGAAAAAGCTCTAATCTCAGTTTTGTACCAAAAATGATGAGCTTCCCCCTAAAAATGATGAAGGCCTGGACTTGCCCCCCTAAGGATTCAAGTAAGCAGAAGTATGACACCAGCCTTTAAATGACTACCTTTTGACTCATCCGTGAGAGTCGAAAACTTCTGTTTTGTTTAGTCCACTATTTCCACTATTATTCTGGGTCTCCCACTCATGGACAAAACTCATCCTAAGTAATACAAATCCTCTACAGGTTTTAATGATCGCTATTCCAACTGCAGATTTTTGTGGGGTTTTTTGTTTTTTGTTTTTTGTTTTTTTAATTTTTTTTTAACGTTTATTTATTTTTGAGACAGAGAGAGACAGAGCATGAATGGGGGAGGGTCAGAGAGAGAGGGAGACACAGAATCCGAAACAGGCTCCAGGCTCTGAGCGGGTCAGCACAGAACCCGACGCGGGGCTCGAACTCACGGACCGCGAGATCGTGACCTGAGCCGAAGTCGGCCGCCCAACCGACTGAGCCACCCAGGCGCCCCATCCAACTGCAGATTTTTGTATGTGAGATGGTGTTTAAGAAAGATAAAGAAAATTATGTCATGATGTCCTACCCACATCAAATATATTCAACTGATATGTCTGTACAAACACTGCTACGGGAGTAAAAGTTTTAAAACAATAGCTATACAGCCTCATAGTGAATTATTGAAGGTGTACAAATTTAATTAGAACTTGAAAAATTAATTGAGTCCTCTAAATTAATTTCCCTCTGATACTAGCTACAATTTATAATTACGATCATAGAAATTCAAGGATATTTGAGGAGACAACGCCACAAAAAATTAAAACATTCAAGTTATTATAAATTATATTATTATTATTTACTAAATTTCCAAGTAAAATAAATGAAATAATCCCAAACATCACTTTTTTTTAATCTCTCTAAGTTTGTTTGTTTTAATCTCTTTTAATTTTAAGTAAGTTTTTTTAAATCTCTTTAAGTTTGTTTTTTAATCTCTTTTAATTTTAAGTAAGTGTTTTTTAATCTCTTTAAGTTTGTTTATTTTGAGAGACAGAAAGAGAGAGAGAGAGCCTGAGTGGGGTCGGGGCAGAGAGAGAGGGAGAGACAATTCCAAGCAGGCTCCGAGCTGACACAGCACAGAGCCTGATGCAAGGCTTGAATTCACAAACTGAGATCATCACCTAAGCCAAAAGCAAGAGTCAGATGCTTAACTAACGTAGCCACCCAGGCGCCCCTCTCCGGACTTCAAATTAAAGCTCTCATGGGGTTAAACATAATGACAAATCAGAGAGTTATTTGTGAGTTGAAAGGGTATCCTTCGGAGGATTCCCTAAAGTCTCCTCAATTCCTCTGTGAGCCACTGGTCAGTCTTGATCTGGAGTTTACTTTTGCCTTAAGGCATGAGGGTTCTCGGGGGCTCAGAGGACCAGGTGAGAGAGTGAGCAGGACTCCATGGATGTTCCCCAGCTCCTCGGAGAACCACAGCCACATGGCCGCCACCACCTTTTCAACCTTCACGCCCTATCACGTTTCATTGTGCCCCAGCCTCCATGATCTCCTGCCTCAAACTCTCCAGGTTTATTCATGCTTCACGGCCTTGGTATTTGTGGTATCCTTTGCCTGGAATGCTCTTTCCCCAGATCTTTGCCTGACGAGTTCCTTCACATCATTCAGGACTCACCCCAAATGGTGGTCCCCCAACCATGCCTCCCTGGACTTTCCTAAATTAGTGCTATTTCTTGACCTCCATTGCTCTTTGGGCCATTTTGCCCTGTTTTGTTTTTGTTTTCTTATAGTGCACCTAATCTGCAGTATTTTTTTTTTTTCTTAAAACCTGTTTATAGCTCATCTGCATTCTCCCATTTGCCCATGTCTGCCTGATTCATGTAATATTCTCAGGCAGGATACTTGGCATAAGTAAGTCCTCAATTATTATTTGTAGAATGAATAATCCTACTATCATTTCACCTATAAACGTCATCTATATAATCTTTACGTGAATTATAAAGCACAGGTAGACTAAATACAGCTCACCTTTTTATCTCAGGGATCCTGCTAAGGCTGTCTTGAGGTACCACTGTGATCGCTAACTTGGCTCTGTCTTTCTACACAACTTTACTATTTAATTGTGGTCTTTCTTCTGCATCCCAGGGACTTATCTATATTCTTGTATCATGTTTCTGTTGCTTGCAACCGGAGAACCTTCAGTGATCCATCACTGACAGAAAGCTGAGGGTTTCTGAGCCAAGCAAGCGAGGGTCTGAGCCACTCCTCTGAGTCAAGTCTCCAGAAAGAATCTGGGACTGTCTTCATTTCGAAAGGCCACAGCTGAAATTTGGGCAGCTACAAATCGTAATGATTCATTTGCAGACTAAAGAGCGGTATAGTCCCATGGCAACTTCCAAGATCTCTGACTCTAATGCTGAAACTACAAACAAAACAATGTAAAAGGTGCCATGTGCACTCATTAATATTGAAATGGAGCTTCATCTTGCATGCTTGTCTAATTTATTTGGCCTGAAAGCTTTTAACTTTTAAACTGAATCCAAGTGTGAACGCTTGCAATTTAGTGCCTCTTTTAAAACTTATCTGTTCAGAATGCATGAATATTCCTCCAGCGGAAGGGATAATAGAAAAGTAAATTAATTATATTTTAACTTTCCAATCTCATTTTCACTTTGCAGGAACTGTGCAGGATAACTATTAACCTTTCATTTTAAATGAAAAATTTAAAGAATTACCATGAGGTAATTTCAAACTACAACAAAAAGCGACCACATATCATGGATCCCTTCTTGCCAAAAATATCATCCTGGAAATGTAGACGGACTTAGCATCATCCAGAGATACTTTTAATAGCCTCTTTCAATTTTGTTCACAAGTATTTGAGCAAGGGTGCTCATAAAATAGGCAGTGATCAAAGTAGAGGAGTACCAAAAATAAAGCTTGGTTGAATCAACTTTCAGTTTTTTCCAGTTAATGTTGAACAGAATTACATTAATACTGTCTGATCTCAGAATCCCTTCACAAGAAGATAAATATAGATTTACTTCTTTTTTTAAAAAAGTATGTAACAGAAAGTTTATTTGTAAGACAACTGTTTGGAATTTATTTTTTTATTGAAGTGCAGTTGCCATACAATATTATATTCGTTTCAGGTACACAACATAGTGATTCAGCATTTAGAGACACTGTGATCACTTGATGAACCCAGCTACCACCTGTCACCACACAAAGTTGTTACAAGAGTATTAACTATATTCCCTATGCTGTACATTGTATCCTCTGTCTTATCTTTTTTTTTTAAATAATGTTTTTTTTTTTCCAACGTTTATTTATTTTTGGGACAGAGAGAGACAGAGCATGAACGGGGGAGGGGCAGAGAGAGAGGGAGACACAGAATCGGAAACAGGCTCCAGGCTCCGAGCCATCCGCCCAGAGCCCGATGCGGGGCTCGAACCCACGGACCGCGAGATCGTGACCTGGCTGAAGTCGGACGCTTAACCGACTGCGCCACCCAGGCGCCCCTCCTCTGTCTTATCTTATAACTGAAAGTTTAAACCTTTCAATCCCCGTCCCCTATGTTCCCATCCCCCGCTCCCTTTCCCTCTAGCAACCATCAGATCATTCTCTGTATCTATGAATCTGTTTCTGGTTTGGTTTTGTTGGTTCATTGGTTCTTGTATTTAGATCCCTCATGTAACTGAAAAATTATGGTATTTGCCTTCCTCTCACTTATTTCACTCCCTATTATACCCTCTCGGTTCATCCATGCTGTCACAAATGATATCATTCTTCTAATGGCTTATTAATAGTACATATATATGATGATATTGATATATATATCACCTCCTTTATATCTGTTCATCTATTGATAGGCATGTAAGGTGCTTCCATATCTTGGTTACTGTGAATAATGCTGCAATGAACATGGGGCATATATATCATTTCAAAGTAACGTAATCATTGCCTTCAGGTAAATACCCACGAGTGGCATTGCTGGACTGCGGTTCTATTTTTAATTTTTTGAGAAGCCTCCATACCGTTTTTCCACAGGAGATGCACCATTCTCTGAGGGTCCCCTTTTCTCCAAATCCTCACCAACACTTGTTATTTCTTGTCTTTTTGAGAATAGCCACTCTGACGGATGGGAACTGGTATCTCATTGCGGTTTTCATTTGCATTTCTCTGATGACTAGGGATGCTGAGCAATTTCTCAGTGTCTGTTAGCCACCTGCTTCTTTTATTTAAAGCTGCTTACTACTTTTTGACTCCAAAGAACTAAAGATTTTTGGACCCAGTTCAGTTTCAAACCTACAAATTTGAACACCTCCAATTTATGCACCGCAAGGATCAGATCGTGCCATTTTCCAGCTTAAAACCCTTCAAAGATTCCTTTTGTCTGGGGGATAAAGCTTATAATCCTCACCAAGCCTGATAAAATAGCATTCGCTTTCTGGCTGTCTACTCACTGCTTCCCGATCTTCACTCCAGGCATAGTCGAGTCATGGACATTCCCCATGCTGTCCTATGGACACCTGGCTGTTTTGCTCTATTTCCCTTTCATGCTACATTGGTAGAGAGTCAGGCCTCCTCCTCCACTTGCATTGTTGACTTTCCTTTCACCTTAGGCCCCAAAATGGATTCACAGAGCATGTCTTGATTTAAAATCTGGGTGTTTTGTTGATTACAGAATTTTTCGTATACATTTTTGTTTCTTTAAATGTTGCATTAAAATAATATTTCTCATGGTAATTGTATTTTTTGGAGCATCCTTACATTTTGGTCCCAAAGAGAATGAGGCACTCTTGACCTGCCTGCCCCGCACACACCTCAGATGTTTCCCCTACGCCCAGCCCAAAATAGAATCACGACAGTCTCCCTCACTCTCCAGGAGTGTCTGGGAACTTAGGAGCCACTGCCCTCTAGGAAAGGGGAACTGAGTTTTTAGTCAATGGTAAGATAATTCAGACCTATATAGCATTTGCCATAAGCACATTTCTAAGTATATTAACACAGTTTTGCCTCGAAACAACTCAGTAAGGTATATCCTCAACAGTTAAGCCTGGAGAAACACAGAAAATAAGTGGTTTGCACAATATCACACACAGCTTTTAGATTTGAACTTGGAGATTCTGGCATCAGAACTCATACTCATCCCAATACTGTCTCAATAACCCCAGCTTCTTTTTCAATAGACAATTAAACTCTCACAGAAAAGAAAAAGGACTAAGGTTGGGAGGTATGGCAATAAAAACTGGGGAGAGAAAGCATCAAAAGACTTGGGTAGATGAGACCCGATTTAAAGGTCTGGGATTGAAGTCCAAGATCTTCTCCCAAGGGTGGGGAGTGGGGGGCAGCAAGCACTACTCAAGAAGGGGTAAGTTACATCCAAAGGCTGTGCTAGAACGCCCATGAGCTCCATTAGAGCAAGAACCACCCATCACAGCCACTCAGACATGGCCCAGTTCATGCTGGTATTGGCTTAGATTGGAGACACATGGCCAGCACCAGATTCACCCTGTCTTCAGTCAATATCAGCATGACCACCCCATGGGTACTCCCCTGCCAACAGCTCAGTATTCCTAAAAGTCCAAAATGGAGGGGCGCCTGGGTGACTCAGCCAGTCAAAAGTAAGAATTCGCTCAAGTCATGATCTCAGGGTTCGTGGGTCCAAGCCCCGTGAAAGGCTCTGTGCTAATGGCTCGGAGCCTGAAGCCCACTTCGGATTCTGTGTCTCCCTCTCTCTCTGCCCCTCCCCTGCTCATGCACTCTCTCTCTCTTTCTCAAAGATAAATAAACATTTTAAAAAATTCAAAATGGAGCTTGGCCTGGACATCTGTGGGTTAGTGGTGATAGGGAATGCCACCCCGACATTTAGATGGTACATTTAGAAGGTACAATCATAAGATCCCAGAGCTGCGATATAGGTTACTAGCCCGTATTCATACTGAATAGTTTAAGTCTTCTAAAGCACCATTCTTCTTCATCCCAGGACTTACCACCGGGGTTCCCAAAGCCTAAAACAGTCTTACCTCTCTGTTGCTCCCCCATCTCACCCTGCTACTCCCAAAGAATTTCTATCAGTATGATGGCTCTTGGGGCACCTGGGTTAAGTGTCCAACTTCAGTTCAGGTCATGATCTCACACTCTGTGGGTTCAGGCCCCACGTCAGGCTCTGTGCTGACAGCTCAGAACCTGGAGCCTGCTTCCGATTCTGTGTCTCCCTTTCTCTCTTCTCCTCCCCTGCTTGTGTTCTATCAAAAAATAAATAAACATTTTTAAAAAGTTTTGTTGTTTTTTTTGTTTTTTTTTTTTAATGATGGCTCGGATGTCATTTTCTCCAGAAAGACCTATCTATCTATCCCTAAATGTCTGGCTGGCTCCTGGGATAGAAGAGAGACCAGCAAACTATATCGGGGTCAGGAGACAGTTTCAGGCTTTGTAGGTCATAGAGTCCCTGTTGCAATTACTAAATTCTATCACTGCAGTTCAATAGCAGTTATAGACTATGTGTAAACAAATGGGTGTGACTGAGTTCCAATAAAACTTTATTTATAAAAACAGGTCCCGGCCCAGATTTGACTTGTGGGCCATAATTTGCCAACCCCTACTATAAACTATAGAATACAGAAATTCCTGATCTAAATTATACAACTTCTGCGAATACAAAAACAGTGTCTTTTTTCCCCCACCACTGTATCCTAGAACCTAACATCATATTAGGTAAAGGAAATTTAATGGTACTTGTCAAATATACATCGAATTATTTAATGTTAAAGTTAGGTTACTGGTTTCCCTTCCCTTTAGGAGGACCAACAAATTGCAGCCTCTGTTTAAAAATCTACTTCAGGGGCGCCTGGGTGGCGCAGTCGGTTGAGCGTCCGACTTCAGCCAGGTCACGATCTCGCGGTCCGTGAGTTCGAGCCCCGCGTCGGGCTCTGGGCTGATGGCTCAGAGCCTGGAGCCTGTTTCTGATTCTGTGTCTCCCTCTCTCTCTGCCCCTCCCCCGTTCATGCTCTGTCTCTCTCTGTCCCCAAAAAATAAATAAACGTTAAAAAAAAAAATTAAAAATCTACTTCAGTGTCTTGAAACATGAAAAATATTTTTTGAAATCTGTATAGTAGCTAAGAATAAACCCTATACACAGACAGATCTGTGTTCATTCTGTGTGTCCTTAGAAAAATGGCTTCTCTGAGTCTTGCTTTGCTCATTTAAAGTTGGAATAATATTATCTACCTTTTAAGGTTGTTGTATTAAATGGTATAATTTATATGAAATATTATACGTAAGTAGTCCAACATTTCATATTGCTATCAACAAAAGCAAACCATGCCAAATAAAGAAAAGAAAAGAAAAAAACAGAAAGGAAAAAAACAAAAGAAAGATGTCACTCCTTCATTAGCTTGGCTGAACCCATCTGAGTTTCCACACTGAGCTGTGTAAATACTGACAGACCTGCTCTCAATATCTAAAGAATTCCGTAGGAGAGTTTGCATCTCAAATCTCCAACATACAACCCTCCACCCTCTGCGGAGAAAATCTACCCTCACTTTGTGGTTAAGCATAAACAGAGGACGCTCCTTCCAGGAAGCTTGAAGAAAACTTTTTTCATCGCAAACACACTTCATCTTTAAAGCCCGAGACAATGTTATGAACACCGCTGAGAAAACCCAGTGAATAGTGAGAAAAGCCACCACGGAGAAGGCAGAAGCGATGTGAAGTTAAACTCTTTACATTCAAAATTTGTAGGAAGGGCTGTTCATGGAATTGATGCATGGAGTAAAGGAATAGTTTTTATTTTTATGTTTCTGTGTAAAACAATCATCCGAATCTCCCCTAGTAGCCGGTTTCCATCAGTCTCTGCAGCAGTGGTCAGAAAAACACTTTACACTGGATTACAAAACTGAAAAGGTCAATTCTAGGTAAGATTTTTCGAACATCCTTTCATTTTTTTCTGCTTGTTGTTTTTCTTTTATTCATGTATTTAACAAGTATTCAGTACTGGACACAGGGCAATGCATTTTGGGAAACGCTTAATACACATTTCTTGAATTTGCATAGAAAAGAAAAATAAGACATCAGTCTGTTCTCCAGGAGCCTACGTTCTAAGGAGAAAAACCATGAAGGCTCCCATGAAAAACTTAGTTTCCATTTTTTATTCCTAGACAATTGCAATCAAGCTATTTATGAAGAGTAGTAGCATGTTATAAATAACACAAAGAAATTTTAGGATCCTAGTTATTTTGCATTTAGCTTTATTTTAGTCTTCCCACTGAACTATATTATCTATTATCTATCCACCTGTCCATTCACCATCCACTCATCTAATTACTTTTACAAGAATACACCCTGCATTTTTGTAATTGTGATCACTGAGTCCCGAGACCATTTTTAAAAAGATAGCAAGTTGGGAAATTAATAATCCTCGTAAAGAGAAAAAATTACATGAGACACAGGCAATAAAACGATTTAGCCTTCTCATCAACCTACCAGGACTTTCAAGATTTCCAAGAAAACTGTTCCCTGCAAACGAGAATCGTGCAATAATTTCCTAGCCCCAGTTTCCTTTGATTTAAATCTAAACCCAGAAATCTAAACTCTTGGGGAGGAAAGGGAGAGAAGCAGTGGTCTTGCTGAACCGAGGGGCTCGATCCCTAAGCTAAAAGTTGAAGTTTGAGAAATCGATGATGTAGTCCAGCTCTGAACCGTGACAGACCCCCAGGCTCTGTGTAAGAAGTTACACAAACTCAGAAGTTAAAGTGGAAATAGGAAAAAAATCCCATCTTTAATTTCTAGAACTCAAACAGACTCCTGGACCCTAAAGAAAAATAGAATGTTTTCCCTCTGAAGGAAAACTGTTCACAACACTTTGTGGTCTTTTGTCTCAGAGGGATTTAAGCTGAGCTCCAACCTGAAACACTTAAAATTAACTCACCCTCGTCTGAGAGCAGCTTGACCATCAAACATACTACTTCCTTTGTTTGTTGTGGTGATCAGGCATTTTTTAGTTCCCATTTACTGAACTCAGATTCCTCGGTGTCAGGCATAGAATGAAGCACTCTATATTTTTTACCTCGTTAATTCCCCAAGTCATTCTTCATTTCTGCTTGGATTTTACAGGTGCAGAATGTGAGGTTCAGAGGAGGTATATAATTTACCTAAGATCAGACAACCACTAAAGGCAACAATCAAGGAATTTAAGCCTATGTCTGCCTTTATTCTTTTTTTTAAATATGCAATTTATTGTCAAATTGGTTTCCATACAACACCCAGTGCTCATCCCAACAGGTGCCCGCCTCAATACCCATCAACCACCC
>NW_024412463.1:5266554-5286836 GCF_014898765.1 Herpailurus yagouaroundi | reverse complement strand
CAGAGCATGAACAGGGGAGGGGCAGAGAGAGAGGGAGACACAGAATCGGAAACAGGCTCCAGGCTCTGAGCCATCAGCCCAGAGCCTGACGTGGGGCTCGAACTCACGGACCGCGAGATCGTGACCTGGCTGAAGTCGGACGCTTAACCGACTGCACCACCCAGGCGCCCCTGTTCTCAGTTTTTAAGTCTCTTATGTTTTGGCTCCCTAACTTTTTTTTTTTCCTTCCCCTCCCCCATGATCTTCTGTTAAGTTTCTCAGGATCCACATAAGAGTGAAAACATATGGTATCTGCCTTTCTCTATATGACTTATTTCACTTAGCATAACACTCTCCAGTTCCATCCATGTTGCTACAAAGGGCCATATTTCATTCTTTCTCATTGCCACATAGTACTCCATTGTGTATATAAACCACAATTTCTTTATCCATTCATCAGTTGGTGGACATTTAGGCTCTTTCCATACTTTGGCTATTGTTGAGAGTGCTGCTACAAACATTGGGGTACAAGTACCCCTATGCATCAGCACTCCTGTATCCCTCGGGTAAATTCGTAGCAGTGCTACTGCTGGGTCATAGAGTAGATCTATTTTTGATTTTTTGAGGAACCTCCACACTGTTTTCCAGAGCGGCTGCACCAGTTTGCATTCCCACCAACAGTGCAAGAGGGTTCCCGTTTCTCCACATCCTCTCCAGCATCTATGGTCTCCTGATTTGTTCATTTTAGCCACTCTGACTGGCGTGAGGTGGTATCTGAGTGTGGTTTTGATCTATGTCTGCCTTTTAAATCAGGGCTTTGGAAACACTCCCACACTCCACAGAACTGAGAATTCATCAGAAACCCAAATGTGACCTGTGATAGGGAGCCATCCGAGCCCTCCACCCTCTTGCCTGCTATAGTCAGAGTAGCCCACATGTGAATTATTTAATTCATTGGATGAGTGTGCAAGAGCCCTTTAAGAAAAAGGTCCTGAAATATGTTCGGAATCCATGGATCCATGCCTCTCACTTTCTTGATGTAAAAACTGAGAGCCAGGCAAGTAACAGGATAGTGTCATGAGTGATTTACCTGAGGGTCGCGTTAATAACAACATCCAGTGAATACTTAACTCTGTAATAGCATTATCCTAAGGAATTTCAATAGGTTAACTGACTTATTCCTCATAAAACCCTATGAGATATTAATTTTTCTAGAGTAGAAGACTAGAGTCATTCTCATTTCCATTTTACAGTTGAAGAAATGGAAGTTCGGACATATTAAATAGCTTGACTAAGATCACACAGCCAGGGAGAAACTGAGTTGAGTTTCCAACTAGGGAAGTCTGGTTTCAGATTTTAAGCCCTTAGCTACAACACAGTGCTACGACTGAAACCCAGACTTAGGATTTCCATACCAGTGTTTCCCTTTTCCTTTTCTCTGTTACAACACAGTGCTTCCATTTGCTTATTAAAGTTGGGTCTAAAATTGGGCTGATGGATAGAAGATGCCAGTAAAAGTCAGGTAATCATTTTAACACCCCGTCCCACGCAGAAACATCTTGGGCCCTCCTTCTTGGGCCACGTGAGTAGCTTTCAGATCTTGTGAATGCATCTAGTCGTTTTGTAATTTAAAGTTACACAAGGCAGAAGACCACCAGAGAATCAATCATTCATGAGTTCAGCCTGTGGCTCTTTGTACACTTGAATGGCACCTCGTTGCCCATAATTTTTCTAAGTCCTCTTTAAAAAAAAAAATGTAGCTAGCAATTCATCAGTTAAAGCTTTCTCACCATGATTCCCTATGAGGCCTGTTATTCAAAGATTATTTGTACCTAGCAGTGCATGTTTAACAGTTGGTAGTTTGAAAAGCAACTATTTGACATGCACAGACTGGATCAAATGAATGCCAGGAAACTCCCCAATCACATAATTTATGTACAGTATTTAGAAGTGAAAAGTTTCAGATCAGCAGGCATGTTCCACCTGACAAGAACCTAGAAAGGGCTTTACTTTAGCAGAAAATCCACAGGGTATTTTATAGAAAAGTTTACTCTGCCTTTCATTTTTCTCAAACATTCTAGCCTGTTTGCTAATGAGAAAAGGTTTCGATGCATCTTACCTTTTAGCCTTTCTGAATAATGTAGACAAATTGAATTTAGAGATCTAAGGGACCCAAATAAAGTCAGTATTTACCCCCCAAATGAAAGAAACAAGACATACTATATGAAAAATACTCACCAACTGATCATGAATCAGTGTGAGATCACTAACTTTTCATCAAACATGCAAATGGTGTCATCACTCAAAGTCTTTACTAGACGTATGAATTTAACGTGGATATTGCACAATTCCCAAGAAATTGGCCGGGTGAATGAACTCTGTGAGATAAGTAGAAATTTGACTCTCACGACTCGACCTTGTATTGGCAAATCGTTCTGTTGAGTTAAAAAGAGTCTTTCCTGGTAAAATACTTGACCCATCCAGTTTATAGGATGCTTTTCCATTCCTTTAATATTTATGGGAAACCATTTCTAATGGCTAAAATCTAAATTTAGCCAGATCTTTCCCCCCAAAAAAGCCTTACATTACATATTTTGAAAGAAAATAAGACTGAGTTTTTTCTTTTGATTTTTCCAAGCATTTACCACACAATTTTCCAGAGTTACTATCCCTCCCTCTCTAGTATGCTTCTAATATGAAGGAATGATTTTTATGAACGCTGCCTTTTGTTCATTATTTGCAGGATATCTCTCTGTCACCCCAGTAGACTTGAGCTTCAGAATCCCGTTAATGTGATATTTCTGATTTCTGCATCTACAGACACAGGGAAATGTGATTAAATCCCGGAACGTATAGCATGTCAGCTTTACGATGTTTCAAGTTAAATTCATTTCATGCTAATCAAGGATAAAATTTCCTACTTTGATCTACGCCAGTGTATTAGAACACATAGTGCACAACAATCCTGCTTGTGGAAAGAAGTAAGGAAGCCAAACACAAGTGCCTTATGAAAATGAACTTTGTGGTGAGCTTTTGCAAGTGAGAATTTGTAAATTCCTTATGTGTTTTGAGGACAGGGAGATCCTTCACAGTTCAGAGCCCCCCACTAACCCCTGCATCCCTAACACATATATTATCTAGTCTAAAATGTGGCAAATAACTCTCTAAAGACAGGAGAAATAGTGAGGAAATCAAATCTAGGTACATTTGACATATTGTCAGTTTCCTGATAGTAGATTAACTTACATGGACAGTAACTGCAGATAATTCTGTGTCAGACATGAAAAATGAAATATCGAAATGATAACTGGAACCTACATTTTGTAGGGTTTTCAGTTTTTTATTATAGTAAAATACACAAAAGTCAAATTTACCAATTTAACCATTCTTGAGTTTTCAAACTCAGTGGCATTCAATACATTCCCAACGCTGTGCAAACATCACCAGTATGTGGTTCCTCCAGAATTTTCTCATCTTCCCAAATAAAACTCTGTTCCCATTAAATAGTAACTCCCTACTCTCCCTGCAGCCTCACCACCCCTGACAACCACGTTCATCTTCGTGTCTCTATGAATATCTAAATATCTGGTACAAGTGAAATCTTTCCCTGTGTGTCCTTTTGTTTCTGACTTCTTTCACTTCATAGAATATTTTCAAGATTCATCCATGTTGTAGCACGCATCAGAATTTCATGCCTTTATAAGACTGAATAACATCCCATTGTATATATATGCCACAGTTAATTTATCCATTCAGCTGCCCATGGAGATTTGGATTCTTTCCACCTTTTTGCTGTTGTGAATAGTGGTGCTATGAACATTGATGGATAAATCTGGACCATGACTTTCTCTTTTTTTCATGTTTTTAATGTTTATTTTTGAGAGACAGAGACAGAGACAGAGGGTGAGCGGGGAAGGGTCAGAGAGAGAGGGAGACGTAAAATCTGAAGCAGGCTCTAGGCTCTGAGCTATCAGCACAGAGCCCAACACAGAGCTCAGACTCACAGACTGCAAGATCATGACCTGAGCCAAAGTTGGACGCTTAACCAACTGAGCCACCCAGGCGCCCCTGAATCACTATGTTTTTAATGAGTAGGAATATTTAGCATCTGATCTTATCAGAAGAATTTAACTGTTTACTTGGGAAGTATTAAAGTTTATGATTATCTTACCCTTCCAATTACTACTAAACAAAACCATAAATTGCAGAATTACAGTATGGGACAAGAATGTGTATTTAGGGCTTGACACAAGTCAGGCACAGCCTTAGGGACTTTGTATGCAGTTTCTCATTTAATGCTCCCCAAACCCTATTAAGAGGTATGATTTTTATACCCATTTTACCTGTGAGAAAACAATCAGTAGATGTTAGGAATTAGCTCAAGAGAAGAGAACTAGTAGCTGACCTGGGATTGGAACGCAATTTCTGGATTCCTTGAGGTTGCTCTCTTAACTTGCATGCTTTGGGGCCACATCATCTGCTAAAATACAAATTGCTCTGGATGCGACTTCCTATCTATGAGAGAGTAGATTAGAGATGACAAAGAAATCTGTGAAGAAGAAGGCAAGCTTATGAATTCCTTGCAGAGCTCAGGGAAAATTTAAAATAGAATAAAATATAAAGAGAAAGTTAAAAAAACATGGGAATGGACACAACAAATTCTTCCTCTCTCTCTGCCTCTGCTTCTTCTCCTCCCCTCCTGGTTCTCCCCCTCCTCCCTTCTCCCCTCCCACACCCCCCACACACATGCCTGCAATGGCAAGAGACAGTAATAAAGAATACGCAGGGGCACCTGGGTGGCTCAGTCGGTGAAGCGTCCGACTTCAGCTCAGGTCATGATCTCGCCATCCGTGAGTTCGGGCCCCGCGTCAGGCTCTGTGCCGACAGCTCAGAGCCTGGAGCCTGTTTTGGATTCTGTGTCTCCCTCTCTCTCTGCCCCTCCCCTGCTTGCGCTCTGCCTCTGAAAAATGAATAAACCTTAAAAAAAAATTTATAAAAAAGAATATGCAGAAGATGGCATTTCAAAACAGGAGGAAGAGAAACAACTTCCTAGAAAAGAAGGAAATCTGTGTTTGTAATGCATAGCTGTTTCCTCTCCTGCGTCCCATGTGCATTTCAAAGAGGATGAAGAAAGAAAACGTGATGAGGACCAAGAGATGCTACGTATACTAGGAAAGACATGTTTAAAACTCCCAGCTGACTTGGGCCTATGTTTTCTGGCCTGATACTTATGACAGAGCCATCCCGAAGTTCAAGGGATGCCGGGATATATGGTTCTTTCTTTTGTTCAAGATGGACCCATTTCCTTCCCAAAGAAAATTAGCATCTACAAGGGGAAAAAGGGGAAATAGATACTGGGTAGGCAAGTAACAGTGATGAACACAGGTAGGAAACAATATTTTTGTGAAATTTTGATACAAAATCGTCATCAAAATAGATAAAGAAGAATTTTAGAATACAGGAGAAATGATCAAAAATAAATAGCCAGAAGCTCTAAGTGATAGATAAGAAAGCAGATAAAACATAAACAAGACCTTAATAATTTAAATAATATAATTAATAATGTCATTTTAAGAGTTACAACTGCAGTCTACAAAGAATGCAGTTTTAAATGTTTAAAGTAATATATAGAGCCACAAAGAAAATCTCAAGATACTTTTTTTTAAATAAGCATACCAACTATCATTGATACCTGATCAAAACACAATAAAATTATACATTTTAAAAGAAGGTTAAATAGTAATTCATTGGAGAAAGGATAATCTTTCAACAATGGTGCTGAAACAATTATGTGTCTATCTACATACAAAAAAAAAATAAAGACATTAACCTGAAACCTTATATAAAAATTGACCCAAAATGGATCATTGACCAACATGTAAAATATAAAACCACACTAAAGCTGGAAGAAAACACAGGGGAAAATCTATGTGATCTTGGATTAGATGATGTTTTTAGGTACAACACCAAAAGCATGAACCATGAAAAAAAAATGTGATAAATTAAACTTCTAAGCTAGGAAAGATATGACTGAGAAAAAGAAATGAGAAGCCACAGGCTGGGAGAAAACACTTTCAAGACATACAGATAAAATAAAAGACAGATATCCAAAGTGTGCAAAGAAATCTTAAAACTCAATCATAAAAAAAAAATTTAAAAATGTGCAAAAGACCTGACAGACATCTCAATAAGGAAGATGGTAAGTATATAAACAATAGCTGGGTAGATAGATGGCAAGATAGCTAAACAGATAGGCAGAAAGTAGATGGAAAATAGGATATGGAAAGATATTCAACCTCATTGGTCACTAGGGAAATGCAAATTCAAGTAACAAGATACCATCACATGCTTATTAGAAGGGGGGGGGGGGGCGGGGAACCTGACAACCTCAGTTGCTGTTAAGGAATGATTAGAAGTCTCATTCACTATTGGTCAAAATGCAAAATGGCACATCCACTTTGGAAGGCAGTTTGGAAGTTTCTTACCATGCTAAACAATCTTATCATATGATGTACCAGTGATGTTCCCAAAGGAATTGAAAACAAATGTCCACCCAAACGCATGCACATGAGTGCCAATAGCAGCTTTCTCCATAACTGCAGAGAACTAGAAGAAACAAGGTGTCCTTCAGTAAGTGGATGGGTAAACGTGGTATATCCAAACAATGGGATACTACTGAGCGATAAAGAAAAATGGACTACCGAACCTTGCAAAACCAGGGATGAACCTTATGTATATATATTTCTGCATGAAAGAGGCCAGTCTGAAAAGACCATATACTGTATACTTCCATTTATGTGATGTTTTGGAAGAGGTAAATTATAGTCACAGTAAAAATATCAGTGGCTTCCAGGAATTGGAACCAAGAGGAGCGGTGAATAGGGGAATCACAGGGAGATATTTGAGGGCAGTGAAACTATTCTCTTTAACACTGAAATGGTGGCCACTTTACACATCTTTTAAGCCCACAGAACTTTGTATACAAAGAGTGAAACTTAATGTATGCAGTTAAAACAAAAAGTCACTTAGGAGATCAAAGGTTAGAGGACCGAATGCTTAATGTGAAAAATGAATCTAACTACTACAAACGTGTATTATTGAAGTGAGGAGGGGCAAGGGTGCAAACCAAAGCAACTCTGTAAATGAGTGAGGTCTGTCAGATCACAGGCAAAAAAGCCACTGTATCTAAGCACTCCATTCTAGCTGATAAAGTCGTTTCCCACGCGACTAGGCTAGCGATTCTGACACCTCTGTACATGTAACGTGGAGCTGCACAATTAAGTAACTGAATGGTGGGTGATGGAGGCCTGGTTTCTCACTGTTGGAGCCGATACAGAGGAGCAAAAAGAAGGGGCTAAAATGATCCCTGCAGTAATAGACAAGAACTGGAGACATCACTATGAACTCATGTTTAGCTTAATCCAGATATGTTTATAAATATTTTTTATATATGTTTTTCAATTAACTAAGCAAGGAGGCCATTGGACTGCTGTGGCTCTAATGTCATGGTGGCCTGTGTAAGGGAACCAGAATCCAAGCCTATAAATGTCTCGAGATTCCAGAATTGAAACGCTAAGGACGACCAATCACAAACAGCCACCTAGGCTTTAAGCTATAGCCAATCAACAGCTGCCTTACTTTGCTTCTGCCTTCTCTCTACAAAGTCTCTCCCCAGCTCCTATTGGTGAAGGGCTCCCAATCACTTCCACTTCGGTGCTGCTTGATGCAAATGGATTCTTGCTCAAATAAACTCTTAAAATGCTTAATGTGCCTCAGTTTCTCTTTTAACAACGTATATGCACCTGAGTTAGTATGTTCACATGTGCTTCCTTAGTAAGTCTGCTGAGAGGTCCTATACGTGAGGGTGTCTCAGTAGCAATGAGCACACCAAGCACTGATACCTTGTTTTGTAATACTATTCTCTGATAAAAGGGACCAGAGTTACTTGGAGAAATGGCTGATTCTAGAACTGGGGCACTGAACATAGAAGGCGGAGCCTGGATCATCTCGCAGAACCGGAAAGTGAGGAAATGCTAACAGACACACAAGTAAGGGAAAACACAATAATGGCGACATCAAAGGGACACAAGAGAAAACTGGAAGGGATCCCAACAACTAAAGCTGGAAATTCGGGGGGGGGGGGGGGAGAAAGTAGTATTGGATTATGACCCATAATATTAGAAAAATATCTGTAAGTCCACGCTGATATAAATAAATGATTGAATAAATACACGGGGGATACTAGATAAATCTCCTGGATAGGAGAATTCCAAATAATTTATGTAGATCCACTGTCCTTAATGAGGTGGAGCATAACTCACTACTATTTAAGTATGGCCTGTGCACAGTAACTTCCTTTCAAAGAGTATAGTACAAAGTGGGGGGGGGGGGGGCGGGAGGTAACTTTAACAGGGAGAAATTGACAAAAACTACTTCCAACCAGGTGGTCAAGGTCCACATCAACAGTCTGTAAATCATACGCACAGTCTATACCCTTGATATGATGTAATGAGAATGGTACTTTATCTCTGTAATCTCTCTCCCAATAACTTATCAGCCCAGTCTAATTGTAAAAATGGAAAAGAAAAAAAATCAAATTTCAATTGAGAGATATTCTTCAACGTATCTGATAAGTAATCCTCAAAATTTTCATTCATTAATAACAAGGAAAGCATGAGAAACTATTGAGCTAAGAGAAAACTAAAAAAAAAAAAAAAAAATGACTTAATCTAATGTGGGATCTGAGAACAGAAAAGGTACAGTAAGGAAAAATAAGGAAATCTGCACAATACTAGAGATTTTAATTCAACCTATATCAATATTGGTTCGTTAATTATGACAAATATGCCATACTAATGTAAATAACAGGAAAACTGGGCATGGGGTATGTAGGAACTTTGGTATCTTCCCAACTTTGCTGTAAATCTACAACTAGGCTAAAATATAAAATTTATTTTTAATTTTTTTACTGTTTATTTTTCAGAGAAAGAGAGAGAGAGAGAGAGAGAGCACAGGGGAGGGACAGAGAGAAAGAGACACAGAATCTGAAGCAGGCTCCAGGCTCCGAACTGTCAGCACAGAGCCCGGCGTGGGGCTGGAACTCACAAACCGCAAGATCATGACCTGAGCCAAAGTCGGACACTTAACCAGTTGAGCCACCCAGACACCCCTGAAGTTTATTTTTTAAACATGTAAAAGATTAAATCTAAAAAACCAGCAATCTTTTTATCTAATAAATACTTGTGTTAAGGAGGAAATCAATGCCATAGTTGTAGCCAACTTGTTATAATTCCAATAAAAATAAAGCACATGAAAATTGATGGCATTAGACCAAAATGGAATAGAGATAAAAGCCACAGCACAACATGCTGTTATTAATAACTAACAATGAATATAGATCAACTGATAATCCAACTTGAGAAATCAGAAAGACGACAATCAAACCAAGAAAAACAGAAAAATACATAAATATCACACTGAAATAAATTAACCGCAAAAAAAAGTGGGTTTAATGAATCAGTTAAAAAGCAGGTTAAAAATTTAACCAACGTAACCAAGTTCTGACAAATTGTTTTTAAAAGAAAACACAATTTATCATATTACAAGTTAGAAAGTACATATAAACATACACATACATTTGCACATAGATGCATATATACATACTTCTCTGGTATGGAAACAAGGCTGAAAAGAAATGCCTCCAATTATTCATAAGAATTATCTTTGGATGGAAAAAGTTTACAGACATTTTTTAATCTCTTTTTTATGTTTTCTATATATCTCAATGTTCTCCAAGGGCTATGTTTGTCTTTCATAAACAAAAGCAGCACACATTTTATGTTAAGAAGAAAAAAATAGTATGAGTCTATGGGACCACAGAATATTGGCCATCAAGGGATTCCACGGTAATAATCTAAGGAACTGTTGCCTGGGAGATATTTAAAGGCAGGATATAGAAAGAGCCTCCACAGTGCTGAGTTTCTGTGAAATCATTTTCATGTTCGCGTCCCTAACAGAGATAGATTTTTTTACCCCACGACCGCAGTAATGCAATTCCTTCTCTCCTCCCAGCACACAGTATAAAACCAAGTGGTGCTCACGCCACATAGTAGGCACTAATGAAGGAACAAGGCATCCCTCCCACAGGTTCGTGTTAGAGAACGAACCAGGGCAGCAGCAAGAGACAGCTGTTCCAGGAGATAAGAAAGTGAAGCAAAATCTCCCATGACCCTGTCTCCATCAAGGGCACAGGAAAAGAGTAAACCTCATTCCCCAAGAGCCTTGGTGAAAAAAAGTGGGCAATGCAGCACAGACAAGCATTGGGCGAAACCAACGTGGGACACACAGAAGTAAATCAACACAGGTCCTGAATTATGCCTTGGCTACATCCTTTAAAACAATGGTCTCAGGGGTGCCTGGGTGGCTCAGTCAGCTGAGCATTCGACTTCGGCTCGTCACGATCTCACGGTTTAATGGTTCGAGCCCCACGTTAGGCTTTGCGCTGACAGCTCAGAGCCTGCTTGGGATTCTCTCTCTTTCTCTCTCTCTCAAAAATAAAAAAATATAAAACTCCAATGGTCTCGATGGTGGACTGCACGGAATCCAGAGCAGGAACTGCACAGGTGTCAAGGTGAGGTGGCAAAAGAAATGCGAGCTCTTCCCGCAAAGTTCACCGTCAAGAGTGCAGACTCCTGTACAGGCTGTGCATGAACGACCCTGCCTCCATCACTGATCAGTCCTGCAACTTCAGGCAAAGCACTTCGTGTTTCCTGTCTCAATTTCCTCATATATGAAAGTGGATGACAATAGTTCTGACTTCACAGGTTTTTTGTTACTATCGAGTTTATTAATCCCGCAAGCACATTTAGGAAAATGTTGGCAACCACACTAAGCACTCAAATAGTAGCAATCACTGCTCTGTTTATACTTAGACTTTTAGCATATTCTTTAAATTCGCTTTACACATCTCCCAATGTACATAATATATTAGGTCAGTAATGCACACATATGATTAATAGATGAATAAACATTTGCTGAGGTGCATATACTCATATGCGATGTGCATTCGAAATGGTTTGGAGGCTGAAAACTGTAAAATTAGAAAATTTGTTTCATGAGACCCTTTACAAAGAGAATCTGGGAACTTAATCCTACCTGCTGTACTATTTTTATTGTCTCTGTTACTTCTTTTTTTAAAAAAATAAATTTATTATTAATAATTTTATTATTATAAAATTAATAATTATTAAATTTATTTCATTTCAAGTTAGTTAGCATACAGTGTGGTACTGGATTCAGGAGTAGAACCCAGTGGTTCATCACTTACATACAACACCCAGTGCTCATCCCAACAAGTGCCCTCCTTCGTGCCCACCCCCCATTTGGCCCATCCCCCCCACCTACCTCCCCTCCAGCACCCCTTCGTTTGTTCTCTGTATTGAACAGTCTCTTGTGGTTTGCCTCCCTCTCTTTTTTTTATCTTATTTTTCCTTCCCTTCCCCGAGGTTCATCTGTTTTATTTCTTAAATTCTATATACAAGTGAAATCCTATGATATTTGTCTTTCGATGACTGACTTATTTTGCTTAGCATAATACACTCTAGTTCCATCCATGTTGTTGCAAATGGCAAGATTTCATTATTTTTGATTGCCGAGTAATATTCCATTGTGTGTGTATACATATATGTATATATATATATATATATATATATACATGTATATATATAAATATGTATATATATACACGTGTATATATGTCATCCTCTTTATCCATTCATCAGTCGATGGACATCTGAGCTCTTTGCGTAATTTACCTACTGTTGATAGCACTGCATGTGCTCCTTCATATCAGCATTTTTGTATCCTTTGGATAAATACCTAATAGTGCAATTGCTCGGTCATAGGGTAGTTCTATTTTTAATTTTTTGAAGAACCTTCATATGGAATGGGAGAAGATATTTGCAAATGACATTTCGGATAAAGGGCTAGTATCCAAAATCTATAAAGAACTTAACCCAACTCAACATCCAAAAAAACAAGTAAGTGAAGAAATGGGCAGAAGACATGAACAGACACTTTTCCAAAGAAGACACCCAGATGGGAAACAGACCCATGAAAAGATGCTCAACATCACTCACAATCAGGGAAATACAAATCAAAACCACCATGAGATCCCACCTCACACCTGTCAGAGTGCCTACAAGTAACAACTCAGGAAACAACAGATGTTGGTGAGGATGCGGAGAAGGGGAAACACTTTTGCACTGCTGGTGGGAATGCAAATTGGTGCAGCCACTCTGGAAAACAGTCTGGAGGTTCCTCTGTGACTTCTAAAATGAATCAGCACGTGTAAGTTGTCAAAAGTTTAAGTATTAAGTGTGGACTTAGTCATGTTCAACCAGTTCACAAGTGATTTTATGAAATCTTACTTTTTTTTTTTTTACTTTTTTTAACATTTATTTATCGTTGAGAGACAGAGCATGAGCAGGGGAGGGGCAGAGAGAGAGGGAGACACAGAATCCGAAGCAGGGTCCAGGCTCCGAGCTGTCAGCACAGAGCCCAAAGCGGGGCTCGAACTCACAAGCTGCAAGATCATGACGTGAGCCGAAGTCGGACGCTTAACAGGCTGAGCCACCCAGGCGCCCCGAAATCTTACTTTTAAAACTCCTCCAGAGGAAAAAGAGACAAATCTTCCTTATAGAAGGATTCCAAACATGTGCAGATACCCCTCCTCCAGGGGATTAAACTTAATTCAACTACCACCACTGCTGGTGTAGTGGATTCCGTGACTCACTCCCAAAGAACAGAGTATGGAAATAGACAATGTAACATAGAAATGTTACACCTGAAAACCCTAGCAGGTACCATCCTAACCAAATGACCACGGTCAGCACCATGGACAATTCGTGTTGATCTCATGTAACCCCTTCCATATGATGTCATGAGGACACATTGCTTCTATGGAATTCATTTCAAAACATCGTAACTCTGGTCTAACATGGAGAAATGTCGGAGAAATCCACAATGAGAGAAAGCCTTCAAAATACCTGGCCAGTACTGCTTAAAACTGTCAAGGTCATGAAAAACAAGGAAAATCTGAAAAATTGCGCAGACCAGAAAAGAATATAGACATATGATAGATACATACGGTGTGGGATCCTGGACTAAATCCTGGAACAGATAAAGCGGAAAAGGAGGTGACAAGCCAAATAAAGACTAAAATTTAGTTGATAACAATACGGAACTTTACCTCTCTGCTTTAAAATTTTTACAATAGCTGAATAAGATATTACCATTAGCGGAAGCTGGCAAAGGGTATTCAGAGACTCTCCATACTCACTTTGCAATTTTTCTGCAAATCTAAAGTTATTCCCAAATAAAAGTTTATGTAAAAAAATAAATGTCTTCAGATGTGATAAGAAGCCCTCTAGGTGTGGATACTCTGTTGCCATGTCTAGATCAGGTCTTGACTATATGCCAACATCATGATACATTATTAAACATCCTATATTTAGACTGGGCAAAACTAGTTAATTAACATTAAAGTAGCTTATATATGCCTGAATTCACTTCAGGTAAAAGTACAACCTGATTTGAATAAATTTTTTTTTCAGAAAATCTCGAGTGTTGAATCCAATCAGCCTATTAAGATACTTTAAAATAATCAGGGGCTTTTGGCATAAACAACCATTTCAATTGAACTTTCAACTTGTTTCAGCATTTCATTATGATTTTCCATAGTTTTTATGTCCCTCTGGTTTTATTATACAATTGGCTCTGAATTGTAAACTGTGTGTTAACTGAATGGTGAGCCATTCCAAAGTAAATGAGGAAGGACCTTATGTCCAGCAGTGCAAATTCTCAACAGAAAGAGCATAGTCCCACCAGCCAGGGGGAATTTTGGTCACACTAGAAGTGCCATTTGAATATTTTCTACGAATGGCTATATTTAAAGGATACACTGTGATACCCAAGACTCTTTAAAGAAAAATGGCGACATTTTCAACTAGAATATTTGAGACGTTGGAGAGGCTATAAATACTTCTGTGTGATTCAAACTACCTGCCTAGTTTAAAAGAGCCACATTCTATTAAAAAGTATTTGTAAGCAGCAGGCTGATACTTCTCCTTACTCTGTGCAACTCTCCTAATCAACTGTATTTCGATGTAGCTTCTTTATCTGCCGGCAGGTATATGCAGGGCATTAAAACAATATTACAACTCTAATGCAATCTTTTTACAGTCAACTTAGCTGAAAGCATTTAGAGTTAAGTTAGAGGAACCCGAAACCTCTGCTGATTTATTTAAGGTCTTGTGATGCCCTTGCTCCCTTTCTCAGAGCATGCTTTTTTATTCGATGGCTGTCCTCATCCTAAAACATCGTGGTGGGTCTACAGGGAATGAATTCTACTCTATTGTAACTGATGGGAGAAAGGTCACATTATTTTTATTTTCCTAAGTAGAATTCAGTCTGACTCCAAGTGTCCCCCGTTTAGATGGGGATACGGTTTGATGGGAGCGGTCCTGGGAGCTCACCTTCATTCTCTGTTGTTACTAGGGCTCTGTCATCAAAAAAGAAGCCATGTGACTATTCCTGGTGAGAGACAGGCTATCTTCAGTCCAGATTCAAACTTAGGGAAGACCTTTGATTTTCACTGACCCCAGTTACTGCTTTTTATTCTCATCTGTCCAACCCCTGTGATCTGTGGTAGCAGGGAGCTCTGGTGCATTAGAGCTAAGCACTGGTGTAAGAGACTTTATTTAAATCAGAAAGTATCACCCAGCCATTGCCATGAAGGTCATTGTCCTCAGGGTGCTGAGCAGGATGGGGGTCTGGGCAGCAGTGTGTCAGAGCAGGATTGAACAAGCTTGCAAAAGCTGATGGTTAGCTGATGGAAATTTTGCAAGCTGGTTGTTAAACGCAAACATTATTTAAAAGTAAATGACATAGGGTCGCCTGGGTGGCTCAGTTGGTTAAGCAGCTGACTTCAGCTCAGGTCATGATCACGCGGTTCAGGTCATGATCATGCAGTTCAGGTCACGATCTTGTGGTTCGTGGGTTCAAGCCCCACATCGGGCTCTGTGCTGACAGCTTGGACCCTGGAGCCTGCTTTGGATTCTGTGTCTCCCTCTCTCTCTCTACCCCTCTCCTGCTCATGCTCTGTCTCTCTCTCTCTCTTTCTCTCTCTCAAAAATAAATAAAAATATTAAAAAAAATTTTAAAGTAAATAACATAAAGTTACAATTAAATAAAGTATGGTACAACGATGGCAAATATGTAAAGATGATCATTTGCTAGTATTTTACTTCGTTTTACTACAATTTATGCTGAATTTACTTATGTCTATTTTACCCACATGATGAAAATTCTATATGACACTGAGCTACTTCCCGTGTGTTCCTGATTCCCCATTCAGTGCCCTCATATCAGAGGCTTGAAGTCAGAGATGAGAAAATTTATACTACGGAAATTAGCAAATGCTACAAATCATGTCTTGACTTACTGTCTTGTGGATTTCCAGACTTAAGAAAGCGATGGACAGAAAACATGTTGACAATGTAGATTAAACTTAATGCCCATAGCCATTATATTGTGAAGAACAAAACACACAAGTGTGTGCACGCACACACATACACAGCACAAAAACTGAGGCATTACTCTTCCAGTTTTCAAAACTATTATCCAGTTCAGCAAAGAAGTTTCTTACGTCATTGATGCATAAGTGAAGTTACAACATTATGCATTCAACTTTTCACTTCCACCCTACAAAAAAAAATAATCCGTCAACATTCATACTGTAACTACACTTCTAGATCAATTACAACCATAAGTTGACTAGAGATATGAGTTCAGCAAAAACTAAGGAAAATATTCTGTGAGAATCAATTGCCTGTACGGAATTTACAATAAAGAATATAGTATAGTTTCTTATATCATGTGCTGCAAAAATAAGCTTTATGTTTATAATGATCTCATTTATTCGCATACTTGCATACAAGGTTTGTCAAGGAGCCACTGGTTAAACATTTACTAGCATACCACTGGGTACGGATACGTTAACACAAAAGAACAATCAACTCCCTCCTACCCTCTTCTGACCCCAGTCACATGGACTTTTTCCAAGGCACTTTAATTCCAGCATTCTACTACCCACCTCTCCCCACACACCAAAATCAAACAATCAGACAAACTTCCTCTACCCTAGGTCCCCCTTAAGGACCATTCTGCATAATTTCCCCTCAGTAGAACTTTCGACACAACGCCCTAGTCTTCCTTCTTACAGGTGAACATGGAGAAACTGTCAGCTTGCTTTGATTTTAATTTTTGAGCTTTCTTATTTTGGTTTTGATTTGCCCATCTTAACTAACCCTGTAGTATAGGACATTAAAGAGTTCTCTAATCTTAAAATTCTAACCTTCCAGTACAGTCAACTTGTTCAACAGATTTTAAAAGACATAGTTAACTGACCTCTCCCACCCTCTCTCTACCCTCCCCTTCTCTCATTGACCCACAGGCTTATTGGTATCCTAACTAAACTGCTGAAATGGGAATGCACACTCCTGGCTGCCCAAACAGTGCAGGTGAGACCTCTCCGCCATAATGAGTGGGGAAATATGATGGCTGGTCAGTTGAGCCCAAATACCAGATCAATATAGTGTGAGAGCTAAGACAACACCTATTACAAATTATAAATCTGTGCTTTTGAAAAATGTTACTGGATACCCTGTTTCAAAATGGCAGATGAAACCATCAATAAAGTTGGCATTGAAGTCATTCCCTTCACAGGTATATTTTAAGTATAATCAAAGCCACCAACCCTTTACAGATGCGGTAAAATACCTGAGCAAATTGCAACGTAATGACTGAGGGAGCCCTCCAAGAGTGCTGAAGTAACCACAGAACAGACCCAAGAATGCTTCTGGAATGTGAGTCGGTTAGTATATACCAGTATTAAAATTCTACACGAGGTCAACAAATCAGTTCCTGGGAAAATTTCAATCAAACCTGTATCTTGGCAGTCCTGTATGTGAAATCAACCAAATTAATCCATTGATTTTTTTTTTTTTTTTTTGCATTGTTGAGCCAGCCACTATAACTTAGAATTCCAGTTTGTATAGCATGTGGACATTCATGTTGACATTTGTAAGGGGGACTTTTCTGAAGATGGGCATGTAATGATAACACCAAAACCATGTGTTTCGTTTCTTGATTAAGAGGGTATTTTATTTTATTTTTTTTTTTAATTTTTTTTTTTAACATTTATTTATTTTTGAGACAGAGAGAGACAGAGCATGAACAGGGGAGGAGCAGAGAGAGAGGGAGACACAGAATCGGAAACAGACTCCAGGCTCTGAGCTGTCAGCACAGAGACCGAAGCGGGGCTCGAACTCACGGACTCACGGACAGTGAGATCATGACCTGAGCCAAAGTCAGACGCTTAACCGACCAAGCCACCCAGGCGCCCCTTAAGAGGGTATTTTAAATCACCCATATAGATAGCTTAAAAAACAAAAAATGAAACTTAGTGAATTGTGTTGGCAACAGAATTATAACTCTAGCTGTCTGTTTCTTAGAAGCAAATGAAAACTTTAAACAACAGGCCCATGGGAATCAAATATCACTGGGTGTTTAGCTTCGTTTTATCTTTTGATGATGAATCAAGAAAGCAGAGGTAGGCGGGGTTACAAGAGCGTGTGTGTGCCCATTTGTGTGTTTTTCCTATCACATGAGCAATTGCATTTTCTCCATGCGACTGCAAGCCTCATTAACTCTGATTTTCTCATTCATCTCAAATTGCTGTATTTATTATAATGGCTTCACCCAGCTGAGGTATTCTCCTTATGGGGAAAAATTCCCTGATCTTTGTCAATGCCATGTGGCAAAGTAGAAGATGAAAGCTGTAAAATCCAATCCCTGAGTCAGGGCCCGTCATCAGCTGGCTCAGCCACATAAACAAAGCTGATTGGGACAACACTAGTCATGCACCCAAACTGTTTATTTAGACAGGATCAGAACAGACGCATTTCCTATTCAGAATATTTCCACAAGTGTGCTTCTCCAAAGTCTCTATTTAGCAACAAAAGAATCACCCGGGTTAGGCTAGAGAATATTTCTCATCACCAAACCTTATCACTGCATGTTAGCAGTATACCACAGCTGAGCAGTGAGTTCCGTCTTCTGCCACGGCTGAATTAATTTTTTTTTATATTTAAATTTGATTTCTCATTACACAGAGCCGGGCTTCACAATAGAGAATGTGCCCTCTCTAACACGGGCCTCCCTATTCCTTTCAAATAGCTTAAACACCAGTACCTTCAGAGAGACTGTTTCAAGTTTAATAGCCTTGGAAAATTACCAGAATGAACAAGACCAGACATTAATTTCTCCCTTAAAGTGTTGAATTTTGGAACCAACCTTTAGCCTATAAATATTTACATACTTGTTTCATGAAACACATAAAAAATACGAGGTTGAAACAAAAATCTAACTCCCCTGCTCCATTCTGTTATATATCCTGAATACAGATGCCTACACACAAAACAGGTCTGTCAGGAAGTCTCTAAAAGGCAAGGTAAAAATTACACTATTTTAAAAGATCTTCTATCATAAGAGACCTGAACATTATATATAAATGGGGCAGGGGTGGGGCTGCAGTAATCTTGTCAAACCCCATTTGCATGGTTGCTTCTAGATCTCAAAGCAGTGATGCTATCAGCTGTCAATCAACAGGTATTTATCGAGTCCCTGATGTGCTCTTAAAAGCTGCACGGTTCTATGGAAAATTCCGGAACAATAAAAATACAGCATTTACTCACGGTGAGTTGGCCAGTTGGTTATGAGAGAGAAGACATATAAAATCATCAGTAAATAAAAGTGTATTTTCAGGTTATCAGAGCCATAGCTCATTACCCTGGTTGCTATGGCTCATGGGGGTCCTGAAATAACATAGGATACATGGAGGCGGCAAGAACCCGGGGAGATTCTATCAACAATTTGGCATCAACCAAATCATGCGACTGGTTCAAACCTGAGTCAACAGAGCAATTCGCTGGAATTGTCCAGGCCTCAATACGTCAATATTTGATCCCGTCTTCCCCCAGCCCAACGTCTTTCCACGAAAAGAGAAGGGGCCACAGCCATCTCCTCCAGGACTTCCTTTCTCATCTCGTAAGTCCACAACACATCCTGAGATTCTACATTTCCTAAACTTGGCATAGACTTAGGACTGAAGTCTTATAGCAGGGATTAGAAGGCATAGGGAGAAATTTGAAACCTATTAGTTGAAGTGACAGATATGACAGAAGATAAAACAGGGAAGTCATTACCAATCATATGGCCATCAGAAGCTATGGAAGGGAGATGGCAAGACAATAAGCAAAGACGCAGACTCCAAAGTGGTCTGCCCTTCACTCCAAATCTCTCTGAAGCTAGGACCCTTTTAAGACTGATATTAAGCTTTGGTGACATTAGCCCCCCTGCAGCTTTAAAGCGTTAAAAGCCCACAACCATGCTAAATATTCCAGAGCAGATACAGGAGGGAGGACTACGGGTAACGAGGAGAGGTGGGTGAGATGGAGAAAGAAACCAACATGCACGCGGAGTAATTTCTCTAGATAGAAAGCCGTGGGCCAGCCACAGTCAGTACTCGACCTACCGCATCCATCCGGGACGTGGGGTACCAGTGTCTTCCCATTAGCAGATGACAGAGCAACTCCCAGCGCCGAAGTCGCGAGGCGCGCGTCTGAGTCACGTGCCAAAGCGCAGCCAGTGAGGACTCCCAACCTGGTTGCTATCAGACAGACACAAGACAAAGGAAGTAAGTCCAGTCCTGGGAAATGAGAGACGAGAGGGGGGCGCTGGAAGGCTGGGGGCGGGGGTGCAGACCGCCAGCCTCCGAAGCTGGGCAGCCCCCTCAAGCTTCCACGGGCACCTGTCCCTGCAAGAAAAACCCAGGCGCCCTCGTGTGTGTCTTGTCGGATAACACTCACTCAGAGGCGGGCCGGAGGAGACCGGGTTTTTGCACGGTTTTGGTTTTGTTTTTGGATGCACGGCTGGTTTAACTGCCTTCTGAAGGGGGCCTGGCAGAGGCTTTCTCAAGGCCCAGTGGCCTCCAAAAAAGTTCCTCTTTTCTCTTTGGGTCTGTTCGTCTCCCTCTCTGTGTCCTTGTCCAGTTCGTGTTCTTTCTGCTCTACTGGGAGCACTCCCCTTTCTCCTTCCTTCTCCCGCCTCCCCCCCATCCTTCCTTTTTCTTCTCTTTTTCTTTCCTTGACCACCCCCACCACCATTTCTGTCTGGTTTTTTTT
>NW_024412463.1:5217022-5266544 GCF_014898765.1 Herpailurus yagouaroundi | reverse complement strand
AGAGAGAGAGAGAGAGAGAGCATGAGCAGGGGGAGGGGCAGGAAGAGAGGGAAAGAGAGAAAATCTCAAGCAGGCTTCACGCCATCAGCACAGAGCCGGATGCAGGGCTTGATCCCATGAACCCTGAGATCACAACCTGGGCCGAAAGCAAGAGGTGGATGCGTAACCGACTGAGCCGCCCAGGCACCCCTCTTCCTCCCTCTGTTGAAGTAAGCCAGAATTCTCTCCTTCCTGGCATTGTCAGATACGGGAGATAAGTACAGAAGAAGGAGGCCCAAGTGCCCGAAGTGATTTACCATTCACCTAGAACCAAGGATATGTCCCTGGAAGAAAAGCAGAATTTGTCACCCCAAAATATGCCTCTCTGGCATAAGGATTATTTTAGGCTGATTGGTTTTAAGAAACTTAAGACATCAGAGAAGCTCTGGAAAAGCAAATAGAAGTTACCGTTTGTAAGAGAGATTTACATGAATAAGGGAAATCTCCCTTTGTGAGGGTGTCTCCCAGCTCAATATCCAGAAGGACAGGATGACGCTAAATCCCTAGAAACTCTTAACTGATGGAGGAGACAACTTAAACCTGTCTAAAAGCCATACCCTTGTTGACTGTGCTTTTCCTGGTCACCTCCCGTATCTGGCCTATACCCCACCCCCAAACATCGTTGTTTGTCTTTAGCAGGAGAAGGTATTTGATTGAGGTGGTGAGTTGGGTCTCTTTGGGGAGCCCATTTTCCCAGGTCTCTCCCATGTATACAGGGGGCATTCGTGTTATTAAACTTCTGTTTGTCTTCCTCCTGTTAATCTGTTTTCAAGTTTATTTATTCAGAGAAAGAGAGACAAAGCATGAGTGGGGGAGAGGCAGAGGGGGAAAGGGAATCCCAAACAGGCTCCAAGATGTCAGCGCAGAGCCCAATGTGGGGCTCGATCCCATGAACGGTGACATATGACCTGAGCCAAAATCAAGGGTCAGAAGCTTAACTGAGTCATAGAGGAAAAAGTATTTTTCCTCCCCTACCCCCTATTGTGGCTACTGCCTTGAGCCATCCTCTCATCCCCAATATCACAGAGGGGAAAAAAGAATAATTCCAAAGAAAAATGCCAGCATGGATATCATCAGAATATAAATGAAGTTTAAATGTCGACCACTTCCCAGATAAAATGAGTAATTAATACAACAAAGCACAAATCTCAACCAAGGTTCCACCTCTTTCCTGTGTGTGCTGTGAGAACCTTCACTTGAACTTTAACAAAACAAAAACAAAAAAAAAAATAAAATTGTACCAGTCTTATTTTAAACTTTTCAGGCCAAACACCCCAAGCAAATACACACGTCTGCAATTCATTAAGAGGAAACAATTTGGGGAGACAGGCTCCCTTTACATAATGTGCTTAATTACACACGCAAGTTTTATTTGTTTGTGCCGTGATAAAAATCTTTTTTTTTTTTCAAAGAAACAAATTAAAAAGGAACCATCATTTGCATTTTATCTGATTTCTGATTTTTAATCTACTGTTATCTAAGAGCTAATATTTCCATTTCTCGTATTTAATCCAAACAGACAGGCAGAGCCCTTGTTACAAAGCATCCTTAAAGATGAAGAAACATCCCTGAAAATATCAGATCAATTATGAGAAGAATAGTTTGATTAGATGTCATTTGAATTGCATTACTATTCACCAAAGGGTATTCTGGGCACGTATTTGCAGGAGGGTAAGAAATGGAGTGGCTAAAGATTAGACACCATTCGAAAACCAGCTCTTTATGGTCTGTGAAGCCGAGGGAGAGAACTTCTTCCCCCTCTGGGAACAGGTTCTCAGATGTTACCCTGTTTGCATGAGTGTAATCTAAACAGAAATCGGGGCTTCAGACTAGAGATGATATAGATGCAAAACGAGTCCTATAATATCAACATGACAACCGATTTCTTAAAACAAAAGTCAACACTTTTTTAGATTATAGTCACTATATGTTTCTAACGAGGGTACCAATGAACAGTCCTTATGAAAACGTTCTACCTGTAGCCCAAGTCTTTGAAAAATTCAAACAAAACCAAACAGGCTTCTTTGCAGTTGTTTGAAGTCTGCAACATGGACTGTGGGCAGTTTTACACGGAAGTACATCTCCAGTGTATTCTGCACCTGCTGGAGAACTTACCGGGGGCCTCTCCTCCTCCCTCACTTCCTTCCCTACTTACTCATCCTTCCTCTCTTCCACAAAAGCCTACTGAGCTCCAAATAGGAAAACAGGAGGAGTATATTGTTTACATATTTTCAATTTTTCTGTGTATTAGGACGTTTTGATGTGTGTGTTTGTTTTCCAGCTTTTGACATGTGGGGGGGGGGGGGAAACCTTTCCAGCTGGAGAGCGACTGTCCTCCCAGAGCCAGACACCTCTTAGAGATAGCAAGGGGCCAGCCTGGAGCATGCCTTTGATATGTAAACCAATCCAGAACCAGACCTCCTCTGTGTGGCTTGAACACCCAAGGAGGCAGTACTGTTCTGCCTTAATCATCCAGGGCCAGCTGCCAGGCAACTGGGGACCAGCGTCGTAGCCCAAAGCTCCACTGAAACATTCAAACCAGCCAGTCCTAAACTGTTGACTTTTCCCTGCTTTGGCTTTGCTGCAGAAATCCCAAGATGAGCACCAGCCTTGGCTTTCTCCTCCCTCTTGTCTTCTGAAACCTGACCCACACCTGCTGTTTCCCCTGTGGCCTGTATGGCATGCGGTAACCCCTTCTCTGGGACCTGTGAGTATAATAAACTTTGTCTTCCTGAGCCTCTCCTGTGTCTCCTCCTGTGGCTGCACCTAAGAGACTGCCATGTAAAAAGCAGCCATGAAAAAAGCCCAAGTTCTGGGGACAGGACAACCACCCCACGGGCACAGAGAGTAAACCTACTTGGTAATGAAATTATCAAAGAAAAAAGAGTAGGAAGAGACAAAATTGTGGAGAGAGAGGCAGGGAGATTCAACGCAGATGAAATGACTTGAGCTCCAGAAGAGAAGCAGGTCTGGATTTCTTCAAGTATTGGTTGACAGAGATGCTCTCCATGACCAGCTCTACTTAGGCTCTTCTGAGCTTTTTCCAACGCGGCCTGACTTTCAGGCTTTCATGTTCCTCTCTGCATTTTCCAATTTCAGCAAGAATCCTGCGAAGTCAGTTTATCCAGAACCCCCCATCCTTCCTAATCAGGGTGTCGTCCTCACCGTCCCCCAGGGGATGCATGGTCACCCCAGCCTGCAGTCAGCAGGAATCCTGTCAGCTCAGATTATCCACAATCCCCTTTTACCCCAAACGTTGCTCTTAGTGACTTCCATCCTCGGACCCCAACAATGATGCGGGGCTCAAACCAAACCGTGAGATCATGACCTGAGCCGAAGTCGGACACTCAACTGACTGAGGCACTCAGGTGCCCCTTAAATGGTAAACACATTTTAAGTTGCGTTTATAGTACCTGAGTCCTAATTAGTAAAGCATGGTGCTTTTAGCAGATGTTTTTAAAAAATTTTTTAATATTTATTTTTGAGAGAGAGAGAGCGAGAGAGAGAGCAGGGGAGGGGCAGAGAGAAAGGGGAACAGAGGCTCTGTGCTGACAGCAGAAAGTCTGACGCAGGGCTTGAACTTGCAAACAGTGAGATCATGACCTGAGCTGAAGTCAGACGTTTAGCCGGCTGAGCCACCCAGGTGTCCCAACTTTTAGCAGATTTTACTATGAGTATTTCATCATTTATTAAGGGAAGATATACTGTAGGCTAATGTATTTTTGGTCTTTTGTGACAAAGAATGACAATGAGATGGGGACACAGACAAACACTAGCAGTGCTCAGCACTCTGAAGTAAAAAGGTAAGAAAAAAATTCCAGTAACTCTGATCCACCGGGTGATCTCCTCAGTGGAGCACACTCATCAACACCAGGCAGACTGATTCCTTAAACTCACATTTTATTTCCATCCATGTAAGGACTTGCCAAGTCTTGTCCCCGTGAATCTACACAACCATACTCTGAGGAAGGATTTATACCCACTTCATGGATAAAGAAACAAAGGCTTCAGAAAGCTCAAGGTCACATCGTTAATGAGAGTCGGTCTTAGGCGCTGAACTCAGAACCCCACCATACTTGTCTGAAATCAGCTAGCATACATTGTAGAAGCGAGAGGGCATTTTGTGAGGACTCCCACTGTGCTTAGAAGATAATGTCACTTTGTAACCGAGCATCTGTTTTCTTTTATCTTACTGCTTTACTATGTTAGCTGCAGGCTCTCCTGAAAATGTTGGAATTTGTGATTCCAACCTCCACTACCATTCCAGCATATACTCACCACCTATCAGGTGAAAAATTTCAAAATATGTAAAAGCCTAGAGTCATGGGGAGGGGTGCATGCTGGTTGAACAATGAGTTCTAAAGACCAAAGTAGAATTATCCTTGGTTTTTCTCTTTCCCTAACTCCGTATCCAATGAATACCACCGCTCTACATTATGGTATGAAAATAGCAATGATCTAAACCAAATTAAAACCCAGGCGGCTGCACTTCTTCAGGCCTTTGTCACAGTCAAATTCCTGTGGAACCAAAGAATTCATGCCCTTCCTTACAGCAGATTGCAGTGGCATCCGACTTCCATTTGGCTTTGACTTTGAGAAAACCTTTGGGAGCAGACACACTTCATTTCCCTAAGCAGGCACAGAAAGGTAGCTTAGCAAACTAAAGACTGGATTTAATGGATTAAGCACCTGGCTTAAGGAGATTTCAATCTGACTTAATGATATTGCCAGTCCCAGGAGTCACTGGTTCAAATCCTGACTAAAGCTTTTATTCTTCATCAGAAAGTGCCATAAATTTGCTATATTCTGGAGACGAGGAACAAACCTCCTAGAAACTTTTTTTCCATGTCTCTTCTTCACAAGATAAACTGCATTTTCTAATGGTAAATGCCACTTCCCCACAGAGGATCTTGTTCAGTCTACCCATGCCGTATGCTAACTCAAAGTCCATCCTGTCCCCAAGAGACAATTCCAGTACAACTGGACTAGGAGTTCTGTCTTCCCCAGCCTGACACGGGGCTCGAACCCACAAACTGCAAGATCATGACCTGAGCTGAAGTTGGAGGCTTACCTGACTGAGCCATCCAGGCGCCCATTTAACACCATTCTTAAAAACCTGCCACCACCTCCATTTCCCTACCTTCCCTCCCTGTTGCATTGTCTTCCTTGGTCTTACTACCACCTAGCATGTGACATATTTTACATGTTTCCCCAGCTAGAATTAAAACTCAGTGAGGATCAGGACTGCAACGTTTAGCGCGCAGCTATCTAACCAGAGCCCAGAACAAGGGCTGGCATGTAGAGAAAGTTCAATATATTCTTGCTGAATCAATGGATGAATCTCAGTGAATCGTTTCTTCTTTTGAGGTGTACGTCTTCTCTCTCACATCTATTCCATCCCTGACTCTCCACCTGGTCTGTGGTCCTCCATGGCCCCAAGGGCATGCCAATGCCTCTCGGCAACCCTCCTCCCTCCCACTTCCTGATGACTCAGTTTCTCTTGGTTCAAATTCTCAAGCAGGGGAATCTGGCCACTGACCATCCAATGGGTTGGCTAGCTTTGGGTCATGTGTCTATTTCCTATATGTCTAAACATATGGCACAGATGCCATGACTGTATCAGTTTGAAGGGAACTGCAGGACTCTCACCACTCTTTACATGTACACAGAGTTTCGTTGACTAGTCCACCAGCCAGCCAGAGTTTCCCCAGTGAGTAGCCTTCTATCAACAAGACCTATTGTTTTACCCACTTGTTTAGATTTTCTCATCATGTTCATTCATACATTTACTATATAAATAATGATTGAGGGTCAACTATCTGCTAAACCCCCTGTGAGCTGCTGGGAATGTGGTAGCATCTATCCTTATGAAGCTCACTGCCTAGTGAAAGAGATATAAGTATCCTTCCCTTTGGATCCCAGAGATAAATCAGTGAGCTATGGAAACACCTAAGTTAATTTAAACTTGGCTGAGGGGCATGGGCCCTGGGGAATTTGAGATAGAGGTCTTACCCAGAGAAAATGAAATCTAATTGGAGACCTGAATAATACACACACACACACACACACACACACACACACACACACACATACAGGAGTTAGCTAGGCAAAGAAGAATTGGACAGGGGAGACGTTTCAGACAATGAGAACAGCAGGGCCAAGTCCAGAGGTGAAATGTGCACTGTGCCTTTTGGAGAACTAAAAGAATTTCACTTTGGCTGCCATGAAGACAGTATGGATTAAAGTGTTGAAGAAGTACAGAGATGTCAGATGTCAGCAAGACTTAGGAACCAACTTAAGAAACCTGGATTGTGTTGTGAGGGAAATGAAGGGCTACGAGGGCTTTATTCAGGTTAGGAACACCACCTCACCTCTGAATTCACCACCAACTCTGAGTTCTGATCTGTTCTTAGTGCCAGAGAATGCTTGGTGTCCTCCAGTGAAATCAAACACTTTCTGAGGTCTTCGTTCTCCCAGGATTCCAAGCCCTAACACTTCAGGTGAAGGAGCACAGGCTTGACTTGTGGGCAAAAATGAATCTGATTTCTACTTTGAGCATGAACTTAGAAACATTACCCTACCTCTTTCTGAGCTTCATTTTCCTCCTTGGTAAAATGAGGATAAATAAACTTTCCTCTATAGGTTGCCATGGTAATTAAATTAGGAAGCATATGTCTAGAACAGTACGTGGCACATAGGAGATCCTCAGTCCGTGGCAATTAACAGCCAGCCTACGTAATTTCTGATGGCTGTTACTGTTGTTTTCATAAACTAAGAGAACCAAAATAACTCTTAAAATCATCGGTTTAGTTCTGGGAGCAGAATGAAATTAAGTGAGGTTGAAGTTTCTCAGCAACAATAAGTGTATAAAATCAACAATCAATAACATACAATCAATAATCGACTAACCCACTTGGCCTTAGTCCAAGATACAAAATCAAAAAGTAAATGGTGAATACCTGTTCTTCATTAAACAATTCTGGAGTCATTTTTCAATATAACTCAAAGGCATCAAAAATAATCTTCCCAATTATTGTGTTTAGTTTTCTCTCAATTGTCTGCCATTTCATACAAAAGCCCTCCTTTGTCTTGAATAATTATCTCAATGCTTGCTAATATGAATGGACAGAAAAATGAGGTTGGGCGATAATGGCTAGCCAATGTTCAGCAGCAGTTCAATCGTACTCAAATTTTGTTAAATGAACCCAGGTTCTTCCAACGATTTTTTGCATTCAGTTAGCTTATTCCTTCCTGTGTCTGTACTTAAACATAATTCCCTACTGCTTCATTAACAACCGCAGCTGTATTATTACTACCCGAGTACATTACCTTAATGGAATAATCTATGGAAAACGGGACACTTTCTGGTTGGCCTGGGAAAGTTAGGTACCTCTGAAATTCACTCATTCATTTGTTCATTCATGCCACAAAAACTTTCAAAGCAAGAGTGTCTAACTTTGGTGCTTCCAAAAGCAGACCCTAAAATAACAAGGATTTGAAAAATCCACCTACCTGCAGGTAGATTATTTGGGAGGAGATCCCAGGAAGTACAGTGAGAACGTGGAAGAAATAAAGGGTGCAAATCAGGGAAAGGGGAAAAAAAATCAATACAACACGAGGCAATGAGCAAGTTCCAGCTGTAGGCATTCGGGCTGAACTTCCAGGAGACCCTCTGAGAGATCACGTAAAACACACCTTAGAATCTACTAGCCCCACTGGGGCCTGGGGAGGCTATGCCATTTATTTACTATTTTCCATCACCCACTGGTTGAGAGTGGAGCATGTTTCTGGTCCAGCAAACTCCCAAGGTACTGGAGAAAACAGAGAGATAGGAAGAGTTGCAGGTACCAGGAGTTAAGATCGAAGCTGTCTGTGGTAGCCTACAGTGAATTCAGGCAGGCAGTTGGGGGGTAGGGCATCTGCAGCAAAGAAGTGATTCTTCCAATGAGTGAATTCATTCATATATACACATAAGGGCTTTACACAATGCGTGACACAGAGTAAGTGCTACACAATCTTGGTTCCCGTTACCTTGCTAGTGTGCTAGTTCCTATTCTAGGCACTTAGGATGTAGAGAAGAATGTGGCCTTTTTCCTACCTTCAGATAAGCACATCGCTATATCATTCCCAAAAGCAAAGACTGCCTCTCAGAGAACAGAGCCCACATATTTGTATTTCATTGTAATTTTAGAACTATACTGCTATAATTTAGGATTCTTTGGCTGTCCAATTAATTTCTGATCTTTATCATATTCTTGTTGCACAACAGAGACCAGGTTCAAATGAAGAAAAAGGACCAGAAGTTGCATATTATTCCTTCTTGTGCATCAAGAACAGAATGAAGAAAAACCTCTGAACATTCAGACCCCGTGCTCCCCACGTGCAGGGTTTCAGAATACAAAAGGTATATCTTTAGGCCTCAGGCGTGAGTGAATCTGAATACCTTAAAATATGCTCTAAATCAGGGCACCTGGGAGGCTCAGTCGGTTGAGTGTCCGACTTCGGCTCAGGTCATGATCTCACGGTTCGTGGGTTCGAGCCCCGCGTTGGGCTCTGGGCCGACAGCTCGAAGCCTGGAGCCTGCTTGGGATTCTGTGTCTCCCTCTCTCTCTCTCTCTCTCTCTCTCTCTCTCTCTCTCTCTGCCCCTCCCCCACTCATGCTGTGTCTCTCTCTGCCTCTCAAAAATAAACATAATAAAAAAAATTTTTTTTAATATGCTCTAAATCTCTCCTATAGGAACACATTTCTGTAATTCCACTGTGCATTATCTTCAGACTCATAACCCTGGAAATATGATGGGGAAGAGAAAAGCAAAACAAACACACAAAACATTCACTTCTATCTGACACCTGCTGTCTATTCAGGGGGTTTGAATCTGACCAGAATTAATGTGGCAGATGGAGCCAATTGAATAGTGACTGCCACCTTCCTGAATCATTTCAGGTTATTCTGTATCTCCGTCCACATATCAGGAAGAATAAAATCACATGCGCGCGCGCGCGCACACGCGCGCGCACACACACACACACACACACACACACAGTAATCATTTATGAGAAAAGACAAGTTAGGGAAGTCATGACTGCAGACCTCGCAGACTCAAAATACTTCATTGTATTGACTCTGGTTTCTCGTTAAAACATAAGTGGCAAGTCTCTGGAAAGTCCCCAGTATAACTGCCCATGTGCCTTAGCCTTCAATGGCCTTCCTAGTCAGTTTTTCCAAGAAATTTGAAGCAACCCCTTCTAGTCTCAGAGACATACTTAAGGGCCCTCTCTTATCAAGAAAACCATGTCTGTGTATCAGGAGTAAGCCATGCATCACAGGCATTATTCAAACACATCAATAAGGGCCTAAAAAATGGATAAGCTAGGTTTTTTCATCCTCTGGAAGATCTTTCAATAGACATCACATTTTTGATTTTCAGACAGTTGTCAGGTATTCTTGGTTTCTAAGACTTTGCCTGGGTGGCTCAGTCAGTTAAGCATCTGACTTCAGCTCAGGTCATGATCTCAAGGGTCGTGGGTTCGAGCCCCACGTTGGGCTTTGTGCTGACAGCTCAGAGCCTGGAGCCTGCTTAGTATTGTGTCTCCCTCTGTCTTTGCTCCTCCCCCGCTCACTCTCTGTGTCTCAAAAATAAATAAATGTTAAAAAAAAAAAAAGACTTTGCTGATCTCTAGGTATCTGAAGGAGCACCCTGTAAAATTTCTGATTATAATCAAAGCACATTTTTTGAATAATCAATCTCTGGTGAAATTGGCTGTTAATAAACACCCATTAACTTTTTTGAAATAGCTGAAAAGGATGAAGTGGCCAATGAGTGAAAAAATGGAAGTTTCTAAGATTATAGGACTTGTTCATGTCCTAAATGGTTCAAGTGCTTTCCTTGAAATAAGGCTAATGTTAAGGTTTCGCAGGAAGTCCTGCACGCATGAATTAAATCTCAGTTTTTATGCTAGGAATATTCTGGTTTAAAATTAAAGAAAATGCTCTCCATATACCTTTGCCAATCTGAAACAGGGACACATCCTTTAGAGTTTATGATGAGCCACCTTCACAGTTTTCTTCACAAGTGTTTCATGTTTCTTTGTTTTACATTAAAAAAAACACCAAATCTAAACATGAACTAGCCCCAGTGCTTTTCCATTAACATTAGAATTGCTTGTCATTTATCTATTCCAGACCGACATTCTCTGAGAATATCCACCTCTCCCTCCGCTCCCCACTCTAGCTAGCCCTTGGCAAGATCCAATTCAAGTAGGAGAAAAAGAGGCCTGATGTTTGGGAGAAGTGGGCCTTCTTGGCTCAACAATTACTGTCATTTGGACTAACTTTCCTTAACAAAGCCATTGTAATACAGCTTACTGGGATCTCTTTTTATTTTTTATTTTAAGATTTTATTTTTAAGTAATCTCTATACCCAACATGGGGCTTGAACTCACAATCCCGAGATCAAGAGTCCCATGCTCTACTAACCAAGCCAGACAGGTGCCCTGAGATCTCTTTACATTTGAGCAACCAAAAGAGTATACATTCGCTACCTCCATGCCATGATCCTTCATCTTGCAGAACTACTTTACAGCACTTATCTCTGCAAATTATATAGCCACAGTTGAGACAGAGGATATATGCTGAGATATAAGATGTCTCTGATTCCAGCCCTACACTGCATATACCACGAAGATATGAACGGTATTTTCTCACTTCCCAATATCCGGAAAAGCTGATATTGAACAGGTATTGTAATGAGTGCTAGTTGAAAGATTATACACTTAGGGGGTAAAAAAAGATGTGCTTGGCTTCTAAATCATAACCAAGATACCTTCTATATCTGTGACTAAGCTTCTCCTGTAAAATGAAAGTACTATTTCCTACTATTGAGGTTTTGAAAAATAGAGAAGTTAATGGATATTAAAGGCTTAGAAAAGTATTTGGCAACAGTACTTGAAGTCTTGAAGTAAGACTTCAAGACCTGTGGTATCAATGTGATTATTACTATTAGTTTCTTCTAAGCATCCATCCCCTAGTTCCAGTAAGTTCCTCCTCACCCCTCTAAATATGCATGCTCTGTTCCTGGTGAGGTTGGGACAATGTGACCCAAGTTATTCTAATTTAAGTGAAGCCAACAGAGAGTAAAGTGGAAATTAAGATGGCTAATAATATTCAGGGAAAGAAAGAAAAAGAAAGAAAGAAAGAAAGAAAGAAAGAAAGAAAGAAAGAAAGAAAGAGAAAGAAAGAGAAAGAAAGAAAGAAAGAAAGAAAAAGAAAAGGGAAAGAAAGAAAGAAAGAAAGAAAGAAAGAAAGAAAGAAAGAAAGAAGTTAGGAAAGAAGGAAGGAAGGAAAGAATGAAAGAAAACAGAAAAGAAAGGGAGGGAGAAAGGAAGGAAGAAAAAAGGGAGAAAGGAAGAAAGGGAGAGAGGAGAGAGGGAGGAAGGAAGGAAAGGAAGAAGGAAGGAGGAAAGGAAAGAAGAGAGGAGAGGAAGGGAGAAGGAGTAGAGGAGGGAGGGAGGGGAGAGGAGAGGAGACAAATGACATCATCCATGCCCTTGAATCTATCATCTATCATCTGGATTTACTTGTACCAATACGTTTCTTAAACTTCTTGTTTTTGTGTTTATGGCAACCAATAAAAATAAATACAACCATTGATTCTTTGTCTGCCAAAAGAAGGAGTTAGACAGAAGTATCTCCACTGAAATTCTACTATCCTGCGTTTATACGGCAGTACCCTCATCCTTCACTCAGTAACCCAGTAAAGTCTATTTGGATGGTCACTCAACTAGCTTGTTCGCTAGGTCACAACTGTTTGCCCGCCCTTACCCGAGGGTGGCTGGGGTCGTAGGCGATTTTCCTACAGTGAGACTGACATTGACCTGGAAAGTTTTTTTCAAATGCCATCTTCTTCCCAAGGAGAAGGGGAAAAATTGGATAAAGTGCCTTCGTTTCCACTGAAAAAGAAGTAAGCTTTACAGCAAATGCAGCAGGAAGGCAAGAGGTCCGGAAGAAAATGCAGAAGGCCTAACATGCCACAATGTTTCAGAATGGGAAGGCTTTTTCATGGGTTCACAGTGGGTTTTGAAAACAATGGAGGAGGGGCGCCTGGGTGGCGCAGTCGGTTAAGTGTCCGACTTCAGCCAGGTCACGATCTCGCGGTCCGTGAGTTCGAGCCCCGTGTCAGGCTCTGGGCTGATGGCTCAGAGCCTGGAGCCTGTTTCTGATGCTGTGTCTCCCTCTCTCTCTGCCCCTCCCCCGTTCATGCTCTGTTTCTCTCTGTCCCAAAAATAAAATTAAAAAAAAAAAAAAAAGAAAACAATGGAGGAAAAGTAGACATTTGTGAACCGGAGGTACAGCGAGCTGTCAAGCAATTTCTTTTTTAATTTTCCGAAAGTAGCAAAAGAGCCTATCGGCTCTGCGGTAGCCAGAGGATGGCAGTTAAATCACCTGAGTTTCTAAACCTGACACAATTGCTTAGAAGTGAAGAGGAAGTTAGAGGGAAGCACTTTAAGCTTGAACTCCAGTCTCCTTACCTGGACTCAGGAGGGTAGGGCAAGGTGACATCGGAGATCCATCCTGGCTCTTAAACTCCCTGATTCTAGGAGATCCTAGAGGAACCCAAGCATTTGCAGAACCTCGCCACGAAGAGGAACTCTGGTCAGGTGGGAGCTGTAAGAAGGGGAAAATGCCATCATTTTCGACGTTCACACTAGCAACAAGATACGACATGTAATCGTGGATTGGTAAACTGGAACCGTCAAAGACAGACAGCTGAGAAGTTTCCGTGAGCAGTGATTTAAAGACCTTTCTAGAAAAACGCCCCCTAAGAGAGCTTCAAAGCCTGGAGACTGAAAATTACAATATTCCTTAGGAGAGTGTCGTATTTTCTTAAGCGTTTTAAAGAGTTTTTTTTTTTTTCCTTCTCATTTTTTAGAGACGCGTATTAGCAAAAGACAATGTTCATGTAAGAGGCTTAGAAAGAAACAAAGGTAGAACAGTTTTTCTCTTGTGCCACCATCTCTTCTGGCCTCAGGTTTGGTTTGGGTTTATTTTCTCCTCTGTGAAACTAAGATAAAGGTTGAGAAGGGTGTAGAGAAAAGGGACGAGGTGCTGGAAAAGTTCCTCTTTCAATTAGAATCTTTATCAAGAACTCTGGCCACATTGAACGTGGTAATGTTCCTTGACGCTAATGGAGCAGACACAGCAGGGGGGGCACATTTCAAGTTAATGATTCCCAGGCTTGCCCTGCCATTCCCAGTCTTAGAGATTCAAACATCCAGCCTCAGTATTTGCTCTTTTGCGGGTGCTGATGTTAATCCGCAAACAGTTTTTAAATTTTATTCACTCCATATTTTGCAAGAGGCCCTCCCCAGGGTGCACATGGTTGGGGAAGTTATTTATTGAGCAAGCCCCATGGAAACAGGGACTCGGAAATGTGATTTCTATTGACTGGAAAAGCCAAGAATGTCAATATTCATTATCCTGGCTTAGCAGGAAGCTATTTTTTCTCAATCGCCCCAACGATCCACCTTAATAAATGCACAACATCACAAGAGAAATTTAAGTAGAGTAATTAACATATTTAATCGATTAAGTCCGGAGAAATTAAATGGAAGGTCCTTTTTCTGTCTTAGCATAAATCAATTGCCCTGGAGAGGTAGATGAAATGATTTTGAGTAGTTACCAAACCTCTCTTGTCAAGGACTCTAAAGAGCACTGGAAGAAATTAAACCAGCCCATTTCTAAGTTAGTAAGTGCTCTTTTATTTAAGCCTAAAAACAAATACAGCTTTGTCTTCCCTCTGTGTCTTGAATGAATGTTTCCATGAACTTCGGCATATAATTTGCGCAATCCAACTCTGTTTTACTTAACAACAGTTACTTGGATACTTCTCATCATTTCAGAACCTGGCACCTCGGGAAAGGTAGGATTCCTAGGCACCCCGTGGGATCCCATGAAGACTCAGTGCAACCGAAATCAAGTTCGTCATCTGCAAAACCTCCTAAAAGTGATTCCAGTGCTGTAATGGATGATTAGGTTGCAATACGAATATTAACCATTTGTCCCTTCTACCTGAACATGATCTTATCATTTTGAGGGTGGAGAAAACATTGTGCAGTGTCTTTCAATCTGACACCAGAGTTATTTTTTAGAAGTGCCAGTAGCTTCACTGATTGAAATATCAGCTCTCAATAGATCCTTTCAATGTGGGAAACAAAGGCAGAAGAAGAAAAGTTAAATGTCTTTACAACTTACAGCCCATTGACAAATCCTTGCTGCAGGCACAGTGACATCCTTCTGGGAGCGCCAGGATGACAGTTCGGTAAGGGCAAAGGGCAATCTTATCCCAATCCCCCAGGATCCTACAAGTCTACTTTAACATATAAAAATTCCTTTGGAGACTTCTTTTATCTCTACCCCTAAGATATATGTTGGCAATCACAGTCGCAGCTTCTGGCCCACTGATACACATCTGAAGGGTCTCATGAATGAGTTTTTACTAAACAGCAATAAGTGACCTTTTCCTGACAGCAGCTAGCCCCTCAAAATCCTAGAAACCGAGCTTCCAAAATACCTTAACACGATCCCTGACCCCCTCCCAACTTGAAGATATACAGTCACTCTTTACAACCCCAGTGCAGTTCTTTCTGCCCACAGGTCCTGTCCCATGCTTTAATAAAACCACCTTTTTGCACTGAAGATGTCTCAAGAAGCATTCCTTCTTGGCTGTTGGCTCTGAACCCCAACACTCCAAACTGTGAGACTTAGGGGAGATGATTCATTTTCAGAAATAGCACAGAAACGCTGTGCTGTCTAGTTAACAGTAGGTTGACAAGCTGTTGGAAATATATATATGAACTCCCCCATAATGGGGTCCCAAACCCTTGGAAATTCACTTTCTCGTTCTTCTTTCCTTTCTCCCTTTCAGGGCCTTTCTTTCACAGGCTTTGTGATGAGCATGAGGCAAAGAACAAAGCGGGGAGGGACTGAAAGTCTCTGCATCAAATCAGGAAATGAACATGTGTTCCAGTCAGACTACTTTTTGCCTTCCACAGGCATAGGCGACCTCCAGGTAAGACAGTAACCTCTGTAGTGTTCAACCAATGAGGAACCAGGGAAGGAACTTACCTCTGTAGTGCTCAGCCAATGAGGAACCAGGGGAGGAGCTTACCTCTGTAGTGCTCAGCCAATGAGGAACCAGGGGAGGGACTTACATGCTAGGAGATAAATTGTCTGCTGTAACTGCCCTGAGTGTGCCTGTCCATCAGACACCCGCAGTTGCAAGAACACTGATTAAAGCCTCCTTTCTCTGCGCTCCAAGTCTCCACATCCCTTTGACGGGGTCAGTGGGCTTGTTTCTCACAAAACCACATCACTTCCACTTCAAATATGCACCCAGGCCTATATCATACGATGGACACACCTGGACCCTTTACTCCTATATAGGCTTTTATTTTTCAGCTAAGAGTACAAGTAACCCCCCATATATCCATCATTTCTAATAAAGGGAAGAATACTTATACACAAAAGGTAGGTAGTATCTAGTGGCCAAATGTAAGTAGCAAATTGTCCTTGAATAGCTGACAGTCTGGAATGAATCAATAAAATAATGGTTACTAGCAGCTAAAAATCCTTAACTATTTATAAATTTTTTTTAACATTTATTCATTTTTTGAGAGACAGAGAGCACAAGCAGGGGAGGGGCAGAGAGAGGGGGAGACACAGAATCCGAAGCAGGATCCAGGCTCTGAGCTGTCAGCATAGAGCCCAACACAGGATTCAAACCCATGAGCTATGAGATCATGACCTGAGCTGAAGTCGGAAGCTCAACCGACTGAGCCACCCAGGCGCCCCAATCCTTAACTATTTATAGATAACAGTTTCAATCTTTTTATTTTTTTTTTTTTTTTTAACATTTATTTATTTTTGAGACAGAGAGAGACAGAGCATGAACGGGGGAGGGGCAGAGAGAGAGGGAGACACAGAATCGGAAGCAGGCTCCAGGCTCTGAGCCATCAGCCCAGAGCCCGACGCGGGGCTCGAACCCACGGACCGTGAGATCATGACCTGAGCTGAAGTCAGACGCTTAACTGACTGAGCCACCCAGGCGCCCCAGTTTCAATCTTTTTTGATGACTATTACTAAGTCATGGTTTGCCATCACAATAGTAACCAGTACTAGTAATAACAGCTGTAAGACAAGCATAAGTTGAATATTTAAATTCATAAGGTACTTTCCTACATCATCTCATTTGATCTTTTTTTTTTTTAACATTTATTCATTTTTTTTGACAGAGAGACAGAGCACAAGCAAGGGAGGGGCAGAGAGAGAGGGGGACACAAAATCTGAAACAGGCTCCAGGCTCCTGCTGTCACCAGAAAGCCCAACGTGGGGCTCGAACTCACAAACCGCAAGATCATGACCTGAGCCAAAGTCGGCCCCTTAATCGACTAAGCCACCCAGCACCCTTCATTTGATCTTTACAATGACCCTTAGAAGCTATTACTGTTTCTGTCGTTTTACAAATGCAGAAATTGAGATTCAGAAGGCCTGGGGGAACTGCCTAAAGTTGTTCATATAAACCTGTGTTTTCTGATCCCCAAGTTCACGTCCTGTCTTCAAGATCACGTGGCCACCCAAACTGAGACTGAGTCACAGTCACTTGCTAGAAGCACAGGGCAGGAGTTACATACCACACAGGATGCCCGTCAAAGCAGGGCTTGGGAGTCTCGAAGACCAGGGTTGAGGCTTCGTTCTGCCATTGACTGGCTGAGAGGCCCTGAGAAGTACTTAACTGCTCTGCGCCTCCATCATGAAAATGGCCTGGTCAGATTGAATAAGATAATTCATGCAACGATCTTGGACTAGCAATCGGCCAAGAACTCGTAACTGCTCCAAAACAGTCATATATCATCCATTAGAGGCACGCAGTCTTATAGTTATTACCATCACTCATAGATACGGTGGTAAAAGAAGGATGAGGTCAATTTTAGGGAAAAAACTTTAACGGAAGGCAACGAAGTGTGCGCATTAATTCACCTTCAAGGTCCATCCCTTGGTCCATCCCTGTCCAATCCCGTTAGTGATTCTGTGAAACCACCCTTCCTTGACCACAGCCAGTGGAGCTGGTTGGCCTGTCCCCTAATACACCACAGTTCCTCTTTCTTCTCTTATCGCCTTCTATATGTTCTATTAAGTCTCCTGCTAATCCTCCTTTACACTAAGACTTTCCATAGGTAGGGATTCTCCCAAATTCTAGCACAGTGTCTGGCATAGAATGGACACTCAGCTAAGGAATATCTGTCAAACTGAATTCATTAGAGACAGCTGCATGGTGCCTACTGCAATGGCCATTCATGGGGATGACCTAATAATGGCTTTAGCATTAGGAAGATTTTCAACCAAGTACTTTACAGGGTGGTTGATAGGAGTGGAGGGTCCAGAGGAGCACCAAGCATAGACTGGAAGAAGGATGCTACAACTGGCAAAGGGATAATGGAACTCAAAGCTAGCATTGCGGGCAATGGATTGAACAGGCCAAAGGTGAAGACGGACTTGAGGAGCGTGGGCTTGGAGAATGAGGAAGAGGCAGATTATGTCATGAGGACTGGGGTAACAAGGATACCGGTGATGTTATCATCACCACTAGGGGTCAAGACAAGTTTGCAATGGGTAATTGATTATCGCAATTTTAACGCCATTATTTCTTTTTTTTTTTTTAATCTTTTTTTTTTTTCAACGTTTTATTTATTTTTGAGACAGAGAGAGACAGAGCATGAACGGGGGAGGGGCAGAGAGAGAGGGAGACACAGAATCGGAAACAGGCTCCAGGCTCTGAGCCATCAGGCCAGAGCCCGATGCGGGGCTCGAACTCACGGACCGCGAGATCGTGACCTGGCTGAAGTCGGACGCCTAACCGACTGCGCCACCCAGGCGCCCCAACGCCATTATTTCTTTAATGATATTAATAATTCTATACCTTTTTTTTTTGCAGAATCACTATGAAAATTCACATCAGCTTAAACGTAGCCAATAATATCAGAAAGGCAAATGCTTATCTTGTCTAAAAACATACTGTGTACAGGAAGCTGTTTTTCAACTTCTTAGATTATCTTCAAAATCCACACGTATTCTCACTCACTGTGTCCTGAAAGTTGAAATGTTATTTAAAGCCTTCAACGGTTTCTCCATTAAAAATTACACTCCTCAGGGGCACCTGGGGGGGCTCAGTTGGTTGAGCGTCCGACTTCAGCTCGGGTCATGATCTCACGGTCTGTGAGTTCAGGCCCCACGTCAGGCTCTGGTGCTGACGGCTCGGAGCCCGGAGCCTGCTTCAGATTCTGTGTCTCCCTCTCTCTCTGCCCGTAATCCATTCGCATTCTGTCTCTGTCTCTCTCAAAGATAAATAAACATTAAAAAAAATTTTTTAAAGATTACACTCCTCTTGAACTAAGCTCCAGAGAGGTAACACAAGAGTGCGAGGATTCTTTCCGTACTATCTAACGAAACAGTGAAACTATTACCTAGACGTTTTAGATATCACTTTCTGACTCAGTTCTCCACCCCTCAGGTTTTATTGCTCGAAACAATAAAGAATTGATTGAAGGGCTTTATTTGGAAATACGAGTATATAAGTTTTTACTATAGCTTAAGGGAGATGAAAGACCTTTAAAACACTGTCTGTCTGTGATCAACTACACAGAAAAAAAAAAAAAAACTAAGTTTAACATCGCCCAAAACTAACACACTTGAAAAAGAGAAGTATTCCCACCCAGCCTACAGAGGGCTGGTTAAAAATGTCATTAATAACTTATCAAGCTATTAGACAAAGTCATTCACAGTTAAATGGTTGAAGATAGACCTGTCATTAAACAACAGGGAAATCATCCACTGCATACTCAGTGTGTGGAGTGAAATGGAAAACATTTGTAGTCACACTGAAAAAAAACGGGAGGCATTGGAAAATGTTATCCAGAGATGTAGAAAACTGACCAGTCTCTTTTATCCGCATCCATGAGCCACTCGGCAGGGAAAGAGGGTTTTCGCTGCATTTCCTTTCTGCTCTCAACCAAAGCAGCACATGTCACAGCTACTTAATAACATGCTTCCTCAAAGTTTCTGAGTAATGAGATTGTCTGGGCAAGGAACATAGAACATCATGCTCTCGCAAGGGCAACTGATCAGATGAAGGGAAACTGACCAGATGAAGCCACCGCGAGTCCTGCCTGCCCTGCCCGCAGCAGGTCCCAGCCACAGGGAGGCGGGACCTCCGTAAGGGAACACTGGCCTCTGTGAAAACAGTCCCGACACTTACAATATAGAATACTCAGGAAAATGTCACGTGACCTCTACCCCCTTGACTGGGAGACACCCATGAAACTTCAGTCTTAGGGGAGCCAGAAGCTCCAGGGCAGAATTGGTCGAAGGTGCCTCCATGTACTCTTCTCTCAGTCTTGCTCAGGAGAAAAGGCACCGTCCTCCAAACAGCACTGGGCGTCCCTTTTGATCCCTGAACAATGACTTAGATATTCAATTCATGACTGCAAGGTTTGGGCTTGAAAGAGAATAATAAGCACCTATCCATACATGACTACAGAAATAGAAACAAATATACTGCACATATGAACATCTATACACATATACACATATGTATAGGTGCACACAAACATGCATACACAGATGTACACACATGGGTACACACATATACTATATATACATATATGCAACTGCATATACATACATATAGATGTATAGAGAGAGAGCTATAGAAACACATATATATATATGCATGTTTGCATCTATAGATTAGCATGCATATACATACAAATAAATACATATACACACACGCATGGATTTACATATATACTGCCTGCATACAAATGTACACATACACATACATACTTAAATATATGTGTACTCATGCATTTACATACATACATGTTTTGTGTGTATATCATGTATATGCAAATGTATAGTATGTAAGCAATATAAAGCTCATAATAACCAGTGTGTTTTATAAAACCCACGAAGGAGAACAGTTTCTCTTCTCCTGGAAGCACAAATCTATATACCCCTGTATTAAGTGGGTACTATCCTGGCTGGAGCAAAGAATGAAATTGGAAATTGGAAAACTGTCATGGAAACCATGATTGTGTATGGTACCCAAATACTTTAAATTTGTTTAAGTTTATTTGTATATATTGAGAGAGAGAAGGCGCAGGCGGGGCAGAAAGAGAGAGAGGGAGAGAATCCCAGGCAGGCTCCACACTGTCAGTAAAGAGCCCGACGCAGGGCTCTAACCCATGATCCGTGAAATCATGACCTGAGCCAAAATCATGAGGCAGACACTTAACCGACTGAGCCACCAGGAGCTTGGGTACCCAAATATTTTAAAGAAAATGAGAAGGAGAGATTTAGGAGTTGTAAAATGATTTGAGCAAAAACCTTATTTTTTTAACAGGGACCCCTTTGCAAGTCAATGAAAGTATGAGCTTTTTGTCTAAAATCTAAAATAAAATAAAATAAAATAAAAGTGATATATACATACGTATGTATATGAAGTCAGTCAGTCTCAGATCCCCCAAAGGTTAAGAAAACTTTCCCTAAGGATTTTGTAAGTAGATTCTTCTAACCTCAAATTCCATTCCCCCAAAAGCACAAATTCATCAGGAAAATCTTGATCAAAGTACAAACCCTCCCCTCATTTGCATGATTGCAAGTCTCTGAATGTTATTTGTTATAACTCTCTAGGACTAAAATATATTAAATATACTCAGAAATAAACAAGTGAGCAATTAAAAAAAAAATATCAGGAACCAGAGACCATGGTAAAATTTCTAACTCGAATTTGTAACATTTCTTATGGACTTGAAAAAGAAGAGTTAAATGTTACATAAGAAAAGCTTACATAGGATCTGTATGGTAGGAGGCATTTTATAACCTCAATATTAAATTACAGCCACAAAGCACACGTTTAGACTCATCTACGTGGTCAAACCTTACACTGTGGAAAGGGCGCTAGGCAAATATTAGCATTTGCAAATGCAATTCCTTTCTTAGATCAGTAAAACACATCTCTTCCCTTTTTGAAATTTGGATCTGATTGCACTTCAAAGCCTTTCTCTGGGAGACCTCTAACTTGAAAGAAAAAATCAAACCATTCAAGGCAGAGGAGAAAAAGATTTTGTGCTGAGATTTGAAAAGAGCCACGAGGCAGAACTGCACTTATGCAGAGAGAAAGAACCACAGGGTACCCAATTCTGATGTTAGCGCCCACATCATCCAGGGTTTGCCCGTTTTAGAGGGCTACAACAGCAATCTCTAACTTTCAGAGCAACCGGCATTAACCTTGTCTGGCTACCCAGTAAACTACGTAAGTAACAGGAACAGCAAAGAAACAGTCTTGGACTTGAGGACGGAGGTGCATATAGACAGGGGGAGATGATTTTGTCCTAGTGACTGAGGATAGATTCTCAGGCGCCAGCTGGATAGGTGGCCAGCTCTGGAATTTGTTAGCTTGAAGTTACCGTATCACTCAATACCCCATCCTCCTCTACTCCTGCCAGACAGGTATCTAGAAAGCAAATGGCATCCGCTACCCAGATGTAGTGCAATGCAATTAAGAATTTATCTTTCTCTGACAATTATAAGAGCAATCTTCAGAGGAAACCATCTCAACTTATAAGGATCCTACTTTATCTTAGAGTTCCATTTTAACTAATGGTTTCTAAATTACTTGAGTGGAAAATTAAGAATGCAAAACTTCACTTAAGGATGCATTAGGAACAAAGTGCTTTTGCAGTAAAACTTTCATTAAGGAAGCTATGTACACATGCATTTAAAAATACACATCTATTTCTTCAGAATACAGGTAAAGAGATAAAGTAATCTGTTTGAATTATGATGTCTGGGACCATGCTGTGCTTAGACTTTGAAAATGGATAAATTTAGGATTTTTAAAAATCAGAGTTATCCAACAGTGAGTTCCAAATGCAACCATTTTCTCTCCCACCTTCCCATTTAAGGTCTAAATGACTTTTGTTTCAAAACATTTTGATTTGGTGGGGGTGAGGGTGGGGAGAGGAGATACTACTTTGTCAAAAACAGCATTGGAGAATTACTACACAAAAGGCAAAATTTTTTAAATACCGAATGCCTTCTAGACCAGCACTGCTTAAACTTGAATGTCTGATGTACCTACGGATCACCTGAAGATCTTGTTAAGATGTGGATTCTGATTCAGTAGGTTTCGGGAGTGGCTCAAAAATCTTCATTTGTAACCAGTTCCCTGGGGACATCAATACTAACCAAGCTCCCAGGGCCACACTTGCAGGGTCAATGAACCAGAACAGTATCTCTCAGCCTGCCTAACACATAAAGAACATGTCTAAGTGCACAGGAAGTACTTTCTGGAGGAGGGCTGGGGGCTCTCCAAATTCCCAGGAGGTGTGGTAAAATTTCACCCCAGTGCACTCAAGAAAACATAGTAGACAAGACTTGTGACAATTATGTAGTTATAAGAAAATTTTGAGTTGGTGCTGATTTGAGACAGAAGTAAATCATTTGCAAAACTTACTACTTTATTACCATCAAACTGGTTAGCCTCCTGGCTATTACTGTTCCTTGGGAAAATTAAGAACCCTGATTAAATAAGTAAATACATTCCTGCCACCATTTATCCTTGAGCAACTCCACAACGTTGCTCACAGGAGAAGCAGTTCATAGATAAATCAGTCTTTGAAATTGGGGGCAAATACCAGGCGACGATTAATTTAAGTCTCGTATAAATGTTAGAGATTCTTTCCCATTTCTAGGACACTTAATAAGCATGGCCTGCCTTTTCTGACTGGCAGACATGTAGTCCTTGCCCACCTTGGTTTCAGCTCTTCTGGAGGATGCCAGCTTCATTGAGGAAGGGGAACCATCCAAGAACACACAACTCACAACAAATTGTGTTTATACCACTCAGACCACTTTAAAAATGATCCATCCTAAATGTTCTCCAAAATTGGTGAAAATTTCTCCATTTATATGGAAACAGACACATTTAATTTCACATATTTCTCAACTCAACTCCCCCATTATTATTCAACGATTGTTGTGATGCTGTGCTGAGCATTCTAAATTAGAGAATAAGATATCCCATCACAATTGAGTTTACAGGATTAAGCTCGACAATGTCGGTCCCATATTAATATGCCTGTGTTAGGCACACAGTAGGCACACACAGAAAACTTTAATGGTGACATAAATCCAGAGACTCAATAAACAGTACTGCCTTAGAAAGTCCCAGCATGCTGAAACACATTCTCATCCCCGTGACAGGTACATGTCAGCTGTAACTCATTGAATTAATCGGGTTTTTCACTTAGATTCGTCATTCTTAATGCAAAAGGCTGGAAGCGGGAAATTAAAACAGCCTCCTCCAGATCCTTTGTTCCAACAGTCCATAACTAACAAAATGACAACAATTCACTTAAGATCTATTTATCTACATCACAACACGGCTTACCGTGGCGCGTGTCAGTGGGCACATTCCGTTCCTTATTTAAAATCCATCACTGGATCACCTTATATTTAAATTTAAAATAAGACAGAGTATAATTTGAGAAAGTGAGGATGCCCTAACACATCTTCCTGTTGGTTCCCAAACTGGCCCCTGTACCCAGAGGTACAGGAGAAAGAGGAAGACAGAGGCAGGTCACTATGGATGGACAGGTGGACGTTTTTAGCCAGCTAAGGAACTTTACGCCTGAGGCTTGTCGTGGGGGTCCCAATGGAGGCGATCTCCCCACCACCTGCCAGAGTCTTGCAGTTTCTAGAGAGGCGCCAATGGGGTTTAGTCAAATCTACGGTCCGGAGCAGTGCTCAATATTGCTCTCTCAAGGCTGAGAACTTAAAAATGGCTCCAGGGCTAGGAAGCAGGAAAGGGTGGGCTTAGCGCACAACCCAAGGACAGGGGAGGGGCCAGCTTTCAGATCAGCCAGCAGGTGAGGAGTTCCCCTCTATGACCTCCTCTAACACTCCCTTCATCCGGCACCAGGGTACAGTGCTAAAAAATGTTACAGCAAAGGGTCTTCTGGGGTATAATCAGCTGAGAGTCCCAGAGTTTCCATGAGGTAGCCCAAGGGCCACTAAAGGGTTGGAAACCATGTTGGAGAAAAGTAACAGAAGTGAGATAGATAGATAGATAGACAGACAGACAGATAGATAGATAAAATCCAGAAAGGGCAATTTTTAAAAGAACAAGGCAATTTTAGATAGAGGAAGCTAGGCTATGATATTTGATCACGCTGAGCATTTTTTTGTTCTGAGTCCATGTGAAACCAAAATGGCTAGTCAGTTGCAAGTGTCACCTGTAACAATAACAAAACAGGAGCAGTCATGACCTTCTCCTCAGCTTCTTGTTCCCACTAGTCCTGTGGACACGGTGTGGGCACTGTATGTGCTACCCATTCAAACAAGCATACACATAAAATGGAAACAGGTGAAGGCACCTGACATGAGAATGACCCTGAAACACCTCTCCTTCTGTCTAGTGCTTTCCATTTCCATTTTGACACACTCTCAAATAGTTTCTCCCGCTGCTTTCCTTCTTCTAGAAGGAAGGAGAATTCTGACCTATGCTTCTCCCTAAAGAATCCAGGTCGCTCTCAAGGGAAAACCCAACACATCACAGCCTTCTCAACTCCATTTTCTGAAAGGATCAACACTCAATCTAGGTCAGCAATGACACACGGAGGGGAAAAAGTGTTTATTTGCTACTTTGTCAGCTTGGCCTCTTGTCCTTGAAGAAATAAAAGCCCACTCTGGAGAAACACTTCAGAAAACCTCTATTCATGGAAGAATCGTGTACTCTTTTTCTTCTTCTTTCTTTTTTGAATTTTGTTTGTGCTTTGGTACTTGTCCACATATGTATTACTGTTGTTGTTGTTGTTGTTGTTGTTGTTTTAATATATGTGGAAAACAAAATAATGGAGCAAAGTTTTGAGATCTGGGCCGGACAAGAATTGGGATTAAAGCTTTGAGAAACAGATGCTAATGTTGTGTGAACACTGATCTGTTGAGGAATTTTATTTAATTAAATGGTTGGATTGGTTACAACTCGGGGCTTTTTAAATGTTTAGTAGCCAGATAGTTTTCCCCTTTCTCTAAATGCCTGCGATGGAGAAGAATGGTATGGAGCAGACAAAGGAGAACCCATATGGAAAGACAAGCAGGTACTTGGCAGAAGAGGAGGGGGCCATTGGTATAGAGCCTTTCCTACCTCCACCTGCCCTCCCTAGGGTGAAGAGCCAAGCCACAGAGGAAATTTCTCTGAGCACCTAACATCCCTGGTGTGATGCTGTCTGGGATGAAATTGCCTTTTCTGGATTTGCTCATATTCCACATGCAGTTCGGCCAAGGGAAGAGAGAATCTAAGGGCTGTGGACCCTGGCACAAAGCCATCCATGAACTGGGGCAGCATAAAAGGCTCAGAAAAATATGCGCCTGTGGCTTTCCAGAAAGAAAATCCCTCATCATCGAAAAAGAGGGGGAAAAAAAATCAGAGAAAGTTGATTCTGGCTTTGTTTGAGGAGTGTGGAAGCAATAATTTGGGATGTATTGAAAATGTCCCCATAGGTAATCAGAATCAATAATCATCAGGGGTGCCTGGGTAGCTCAGTCTCTGCTCTCAGCATAGAGCCCGCTTCAGATCCTGTCTCCCTCTCCCTCTGCCCCTCCCTCCCTCTCTCCCTCTCAAAAATAATTAAACATTTTTTAAAAGACCATATTTTCCATTAAAAAAAAAATCAATAATCATTAAACAACATGCATGTGTCTTGGTCCATACTTTAAACCAGAGGTCGGGGCGCCCGGGTGGCTCTGTCGGTTGAGCGGCCGACTTCGGCTCAGGTCATGATCTCGCGGTCCGTGAGTTCGAGCCCCGCGTCAGGCTCTGTGCTGACAGCTCGGAGCCTTGAGCCTGCTTCAGATTCTGTGTCTCCCTCTCTCTGACCCTCCCCAGTTCATGCTCTGTCTCTCCCTGTCTCAAAAATAAACGTTAAAAAAAAAGACATTTTTTTTTTAAAAACCAGAGGTTACATCGTTGCACTATACGCTAACTCACTTAGATGTAAATTAAAAAAGTAAATTAAATACAAAATTAATTTAAAAAAAAACAAAAAATATATATGCTATGTTAAATGTTAACATAATACGGTCTCATACAGACATATTTCTTATGTGCCATCTTGAGACCACTCAGTCAGCTACTGAGGCATCGACCTCAGTGTCCTTCTTTCTCTTAACCCTCCTATATTCACTCAAGTCCACAGCCCACTGATGTTGCCAAATCTGTCTTTTGCTTCTCTATCTCCCGCCGCCTGTGTTCCGCGTATCATCACGCCTTGTCTAGGACGAAAGCACGAGCCTCCTGCCTGCATCCCCCATTCTACCCTTTAGGACGAGCCACTGTGTGGGTTTGATGTGAAGGGGGAGCAGGGGTTGCTACCCCGCAATGCTCCCCCAAAATAATGAATGCAGGCACCACGCTTTGTCCTCTCCCTAAAGGACATGTTTTTCAAATTTTATCAATCACTCAACATGTGCTAGTATTAGCCTTACCATCTTTTCTAAGATGATCATCGGGGGTTAACCCCCTACTTAAAACCTTTCATTTCAAAGGCTTTGAGACCATTGCTCTTAAGATAAAGGGAATCAAGTCCACACAACTTTTTACGTGGGCTTTAGAGCTTTTACTGACATTGGCCAACCACATCTTCTTGCACTCACTGACTACATTCCTCTAAAATGTAGTCTAGCTCTAGGCACCCGATTTAGCCCTGTTCCATGACTCAGCTGTACAGCTCTTTTCCACAAACTTGCACCTCAAATATGCATTCCTGAATGCATTCGCCAGATGGGCACAACGCTTGTTAAATTCTCGTTAGGGACCCTATTGTCTGCTATGGACCGTGGTGCACAGGAAACATTCAGCCAATAGTCACTGAGTCGTTTGAGTTGGACCTCAAAAGTTACAAATGCATTCCTCTGCTGACGTTCCCGATGCCTCTGAAGTGTTGGGAGTAGAGAGCATGGACGGGAGAAGAGGTAGAATGGATTCTGGAGATTCATGCTCTGACATTTATATTAAAGATCCGTCAGGGAGAAGGAACAAGCAGCGTATTGTAGCATTTACTCCACTGTGACTTTAAATGATATCCTTGTCAAGGAAAAGCATGTGGAGAATTACTTAGAATAAAATTATTAAAAAAAAAAAAAAGATGCAACCATTAGCAAGAAGTTAATTTTGCTTTCAAATACTTGGTTAACTTCGGAGTTCATGCGGATATGTTCATATGTATCTCTCTTTCAGAGTCAGACGGCAAAAGAAATATGAAAGGTGTGGAAATCATAAAGCTCTCTGTGGTAGAATACGATCGTTCTTGTGTGACAGGCTTGTGCCCCCCCCCCCCCCACACACACATACACAGAGTACACAAAACTTCACTGTAAGTTTATTTTGCTTTTCTAGATCTTCTAAATTAGTGTTCGCATTACCTACCTAGTACACCGTGGGCACACATATGGTTAAAAAAAAAAATCACGTTCCACTTGGGGTGCCTGGGTGGCTCAGTCGGTTAAACGTCCGGTTCTCATTTTCGACTCAGGTCGTGACCTCGTGGTTCGTGAGTTCGAGCCCCACATGAGCTCTGCTCTGACAGCACAGAGCCTGCCTGGGCTTCTCTCTCCCTCTCTCTCTGCTCCTCCCTTGCTTGTACCTCCCCCCTCAAAATAAATAAATAAGCATCAAAAATATATTTAAAAATCATGTTCTTCGCATGCATAAAATCTTCTGGTGGCTGCCCACTGAATCCAGAGCGTGGGTCACCACGTCATTCACCATCACGGTCATTCTCATCTCTCCAGTCCCACCAACCACCACCCTTTACTCTACGACAAGAGGCTCCCTGCAATCCCCAGACCACCTATGATCTTTTTAACCTCCTTGACATGATGCCTATTTCTTCCTCCACTTCCCCTTTCAGTATGCTTGCCTATCTAAAATGCTTCCTGTCTCTCAAAATGCCACTCCAACACCACTCCTTCTGTAAAACCTCACCACCGTAAACATCTCTTTTATCGGTTTGCCCCAGCCCTCTTCTTCCTTCTTACTTTGGGAAAACCCATTCCCTGTGGCTTAGCTGGATACTGCTCCCACACCCCCATAGTTGGATACTGCTCCCACACCCCCACGGACAGAGCCCAGGCTGGAAAATCAGAGACCTCAGTCCCCCCACTTTGCCCTGGGTCACCAGTCTCGGGCAGAAACTAGCAAGAGTTATAAAGGACCCTTTTTTTTTTGCAGAGGAACTGGACCAACGGTGTGCAAAATGGAAAGCAAAGAATATAAAACAAGGTGACTCTCAAGGTGACTTGAGAAGCAGGATTTTTGTTTTAAAGAACAAGACAAAGGTACTGCTTCTGGAACCAGAGCTGGAAGTCAAAGAAAAGCCCTCAAGGCTGATTTTGAAAGGCAACGATGAAGTGAAAGATCTGGAGGTCCTTCTGCTGTCTTACACCGTACATAAAAATCAACGAAAAATGGATTAAAGACTTGAATGTAAGACCTGAAACAGTAAAACTCCTAGAAGAAAACACAGGCAGTGCGCTCCTTGACACGGGTCTTGGCAATGATTTTTTTGGATTTGACAACAAAAGCAGAGGCAATAAAAGCAAAAGTAAACAAGTTGGAAGTACATCAAATTAAAAGGCTTCGACACAGCAAAGAAAACCATCAAGGAAACGAAAAGGTGACATACAAAATGGGAGAAAATATTAGCTAATCGTATATATAATAAGGGGTTAATATCCAAAATATATGAAGAACTTCACAACTCGATACAAAAAAAAATTTTTTTACTGGGCAGAGGAACTAAATAGACATTTTTCCAAAATAGACATCCAACCGCCAACAGGTGCATAAAAGGTGTTCGGCACCACTAATCATCAGGGGAATGCGAATTAAAAGCACAATGAGATGTCACCTCGTTGAGAATGGCTATCATCAACAAGAAAAGAAATACATGTTGGCCAGAATGTGGAGAGAAGGGAACCCTCGTGCCCTGTTGGTGGGGCACCTGGGTGGCTCAGTCGGTTAAGTGTCTGACTTCAGCCCACGTCATGATCTCACGGTCCATGAGTTTGAGCCCCACGTTGGGCTCTGTGCTGACAGCTCAGAACCTGGAGCCTGTTTCAGATTCTATGTCTCCCTCTCTCTCTGCCCCTCTCCTGCTCATGCTCTCTCAAAAAGAAATAAACGTTAAAAAAACTTTTTTAAAAAAAGGGAATCTAAACTGATTCAAACACTATGGAAAACAGTATGGAGGTTCCTCAAAAAGTTAAAAATAGAATTACCACATGATGCAGCAAGCCCACACCTGGTACACATCCAAAGTAAACGAAAATAGGGTATCAAAGAGATAGCTGTGTTTCCATGTTTATCACAGCATTATTCACAACAACCAAGTTGTGTGGTTTGGACACAATCCAAGTGTCTGTCATCGGATGAATGGATTAAAACAAGAGGTGGCAGGGGCGCCCGGCTGGCTCAGTCGGTCGAGTATGCAAGTTCGAACCCCATGCTGAGCACAGACCTACCTCTAAAAAATATAGTATATATAAACGATAGATTATTATTAAATCTATCTATAGATTTAGTTTCTATATTATTAAAATATTATTCAGAAATATAATAAGAAAAAGATATCCTGCCATTTTTGACAACGTGAATGCACCTTGAAGGCATTATGCTAAGTGAAATAAGTCAGACAGAGAAAGGCAAATACTGCATGATACCATTTATATGCACAATCTAAAAAAGCCAAACTCATAGAAACAGAGACTAGAATGATGGTCACCAGAGGCTGGTGCATAGGGGCAAAGGGAACATGCTGGTCAAAGAGAATAAACTTCTAGCTATAAGATGGAAAAGTTCTGGGGATCTAATGTTCGGCATAGTGAGTATAGTTAATACAATATAATATAGTCAATACACTAATACAATATATAGTCAATGAAATCATAATATTGTATCATATACTTGAAAGTTTCTAAGAAAGTAGATATTAAATGTTCTCACCACAAGAAGAAATGGTAATTATGTGATGTGATGATGCAGGTGTTAGCTAATGCTATGGTGTAATATATAAATATATCAATTCAACACATTGTACATTGTAAGCTTAACAATGTTGTATGTCGATTATATCTCAGTAAAGCTGGAAAAAAAAGTTTTTAAAAAACATGCTTTATTTCCCAGCCAAAAAAAAAAAAAAAGGTCTGAAGGTCTTTGTGCTAAATGACCTGGCACTGGGGATCAACAAAAGTCCAGGTGACCCTTGGGGCACCTGGGTGGCTCAGTTGGTTAAGTGTCCAACTTAGGCTCAGGTCATGATTTCACGGTTCATGAGTTCAAGCTGCGTGTCGGGCTCTATGCTGACAGCTCAGAGCCTGAGCCTGCTTCCGATTCTGTGTCTCCCTCTCTCACCATCCCTCCCCTGCTCATGAGTGTGCTTTCTCTCTCTCTCAAAAAATAAATAAACATAAAAAAAAGTACAGTTGACCCGTGACCAACATGGGTTTGAATTGTGTGGGTCCACTTATACGTGGAGTTATTCAATAAACACAGTACAACACTGTAAATGTATGTTCTCCTCTTTATGATTTCCTTAACAATATTTTATTTTGTCTAGTTTAATGTATTATAAAAATACAGTATATCATATATATAGCACACAAGATATGTTGACCAACTGTTGATGTTATATTTAAGGCTTCCAGTCAACTGTAGGCTATTAGCAATTGGGAAGTTATACACAGATTCTTGACTATGAGGGGATCAGCATCCCTAACCCCCACATTGTAATCAAACAGGCCTTCATACATAATGGCACAGCAGCATAGTGGGAAAGAGGCTATAGAATACACAGACTCTGGAACTTTCCAGCTGCATTACTTTGAATAAGACATCTGAATTTTCTGGGCTTCAGTTTGCTCCTTATTAAATGGGGATAATAATGTGACAAAAGCAGACTTTTGTAAGGATTATGAATGATAGACCCAAACCACTTAGTTCCATGTCTGAAGCAAAGTAGTGTCTCCATAAATCCTAGGTTTCGTGACCATAATCTTTAAGGCAGGAAGGGCACGTGGGTAATTAAGGCTGGTAAGTGTCCAGTTCTTGATTTGGGCTCAGGTCATGATCTCAAAGTCCGTGGGTTCAAGCCCCGTGTTGGGCTCTGAACTGACAGCATGAAGCCTGCTTGGGATTCTCTCTCTCTCTCTCTCTCTTTGCCCCTCCCCTGTGTCTCAAAATAAATAAGTAAACTTCTTAAAAACTACTTAAAAAACAGGGCGCCTGACTGGCTCAGTCGGTTAAGTGTCTGACTTCTGCTCAGGTCATGATCTCACAGTCCGTGAGAGCTGCACTCAGTGCCTGGAGCCTCTTCCGATTCTGCGTCTCCCTCTCTCTCTGCCCCTCCCCCGCTCACACTCTGCCTCTCTCTCTCTCTCTCTCTCTCTCTCTCTCTCTCTCAAAAACAAATAAACATTTAAAAAGGTTTTTTTTAATTATTAAACAAATAAAAATACAAATGCCAATTCCTGAGCCCACAACCAACTACTGAGCCCACTGAACCAAAAATGGGGCCTCCAAATCTGCATTTTAACACCTTTCCCGGGTTCTTCTTAGATAAGAATCATAAACCTAAAAAATGTCTAAAATATGGCAGGGATCAAAGAAATTAAGACAAAGGCGAAAGGTAAGGGGCAAGGCAAATGGGAGGGACAGGGGGCTCCCCACTATGCAGAAGCAACAGCAGCACTAATATCAATATGTTATTTGCCAGATTGTTCTAACTACTTCCCACATAACAATTTTTAATCCTCACAACAGCCCTAGGAAATATGTCCTATAGTCATTCTCACATTTCAGATGCAGAAACTCAAGTTCAGAGAGATCACATAACACAGCTAAGAACACCCAGCGATTCAAGGGTGAAGTTACAATTCAAACCCAGGCAGGTGATTTCCATCGGACAAGCCCTCGGCCACCGTGGCCCAGGAAGAGACGCCTCAGCATTGTCCCAAATGCTACCGTCAGCCCCACCAAGTATGTCACTATGAACACAAGCCCGGGAACTGCCTCGTGTTTGCCTTCTGTCTCCCCAGTACAAACACAACCACACACCCATGTCTGTCCCAACATGGCCACACTCCCAGCCCACGTGAATCCGCGGTCCGCGAGCCCCACGGGAGCAGGGCCTCGACTCCGTTTTCACCCAGCTATCCCCAGGGTGCATGGAACAGCATGCCATCAATAGGAAGGCACCTAATAAATAGAGCTGAGTACTGGATACCCCAGGGCAGGCTCAGAATCCAACTTCCGTAGGTTCTTCAACTACAGGAATAAACATTTGCAACTCCATTGCTCACTCACAGAAGTTCTTTCAAGTTCCGTACATATAAATGTCATCTAACCCATAAACATAGCTTCTCCTGCTTCTGAAGATCTTCAGAGGCTCCCCTTTAAAACATAATCATTGGGGCGCCTGGGTGGCGCAGTCGGTTAAGCGTCCGACTTCAGCCAGGTCACGATCTCGCGGTCCGTGAGTTCGAGCCCCGCCTCAGGCTCTGGGCTGATGGCTCAGAGCCTGGAGCCTGTTTCCGATTCTGTGTCTCCCTCTCTCTCTGCCCCTCCCCCGTTCATGCTCTGTCTCTCTCTGTCCCAAAAATAAATAAACGTTGAAAAAAAAAATTTTAAAACATAATCATTGCCGTAAAGCCAGAGTCAGGTTCAGCTGGTGTTTATTGAATACCTACTGTGTGCCCAGAACTATGTGGGCAGTGTGACTAGTGCTTTTCAGCCTCACACTGCAGGTGCTTAATCAATATTTGACAAACTCTGACTTTCACATTAGGATGCCCTTGAAAAAGAAATGATACAGTCCCAGATGATTTAAGAATTTACAAGACCCAGACCCAGGACTTCTGGGTGTCAGGTCAATGTCCTCTCCACCAGGAAACATAGAGATGGTTTAGTAAGCAAAGAGTATAACACAAAAGCACCACAAGCTTTAGGCTGATCATCTAACTGCAACGGTCTCCATTTTAATTCAATCCTACGCAACACAGAAAATTAATTTAAAGCTTAGAGTGCCTTATATTCCTGTAGTACTTATTTTCTCTTGACTGGATTCATCTGAATTAATTTTCAAAGGGCATTTTTTAGAAAGGTGTCAAGTCATTTATTCAAATGCTCTCTCCATACATCCTACTCTACCTTAAATTTGCATTTGTTTCAAATACGGGAAAAGCACATCTAAAATGTGACAGGGAAAACACCAAAACAACATTTGATACAATGGCTTATCATGACACTAATTCATGGACAATTTATCAAATGCTGCTAATGGATCGCAGAGATGACTACACAGATGGGGGATGATGAATCCTACCTTCCCAAGTGTAGGCTGGACCCAGTGACTCACACTTCATGAACAGAACACGGCGGAAGTGAAAGGGATGTCACTTCTGAGATTAGGGTACAAAGGACTGAAGCTATCTTGCTGGCACCCCCCTGGCCTTGGGTTTGCCACCCTGATGAAGCCAGCTGTCGTGCTGTCAAAAATTCTATAAGCAAGCCTCCATGACAAGGGTCACAGGGCCTCTCTGACCAGCAGCCAGAGAGGGACTGAGGGCCTCAATCCAGTCAGTCATGAGCTAAATCCTGCCTACCACCTTGTGAGTGAGCCGGAAAGCATGTCCTTTCTAGTCAAATGCTCAGATGACTTCAAGCTTGTAGGAGTCCCACCTGGATTTCTGAGCCACAGGAACTGTGACGTAATACATGTGATGCATGTTGTTATGGCCATGATTCATCACCGTTACACAACAACAGAAAACTAATACGGCATGCCTTTGTCGCCTGGTCCCATCCGTGGGACCTCCTCTGGCATCAGCTACAGCTGCAGTGAACAGTTCCATTGAACTCAGACCCACCTCCAGCTGGCAGAATCCTGCCCAGAGCACACACAGCACTTCCTTCCCCCTTCTGCCCCAGGGCCCGCTGCAGTGCCACACGATCCCTCGGCTGAAAGAGCAAGGAATTTAATGCCTCTGGTGCCACCACACAGAGGGGGGGGGGACCCAAGCAGGTGGATAAATGCCCCAAACTTCCACCCTTCAGATGGACAGTTTTAGAAGGCCCTCTGCACATTTCTTAGGAAGCTGCCAATGAGTCAGCAGAACTGAGCCGTCATTGCCAACAGCAGTAAGGCTGATAAAAATCCTTGTGGGGTCCTTCTTCCCTTCCCCGGAATGCTTCTCATATCCCCTTGGTCACGCTTTGCATGATCGCCTCTCAAATAAACCACCAGCATCTGAAGTCTTGTCTTAGGCTCTAATTTTGGAAAAACCATACTGAGCCCATGCTGATTCAACTGTCCACTGTGGTAGGACTCCCATAAGAAAAATGGCTTATGGAAAGCCAAGGGTGTGGGTGAGGGGAAGGAGTATGGGGCATATTTAGGGGATGGCAAAAGGGACAGTTTGCTTAGGACAGAGTTTACAAACTTGTCCAAGAGACGTGGGTCGCTTGTTAATGCAGATGCCACACCCCTTATCAATTCTTAGAGAACCCAATTCCTGGGAATAGGCTGGGGGTATATGTTTGGGCGACAGTGGGTCTGCGAAGTCTGGGCCTGTCGGGGGTAGGGGAGGAAAGAATAGAGCAGATCTGGTCAAAGCCATAATTATGAAGAACCTCAAAATCGTCTTGAAAATACTGGAATGTATTCTGAAAGCAACAGGGAGCCATTGAGGGTTTCTGAGCAGAGGACTATGACGATTTAGGCATTATGAAAGGGAGCAGTAAACCATAAACAGATTTCCTAAGGCAAGAGTTCGGAGAGCTATATCAGGGATATGAAGGCCAACGCAGAAGTTATTGCACTAGTTCAGGTGATGTGGAATAGAAATTCAACTGAGATAATTGACCAAAAAAAAAAAATAGCATTTTATAAAATCGGCCTGAAATTTAAATTAAATAGGCTTGCTTCACAACATTTTCCTCTCTGTGCTGCCTGCAGACTACGTTTGTAGGGCCTCTGTGCATTTCTTTATCATTCTTGGCATGCAGTATTAATCTCTTTCTGGTAATTAATTACTATTACATTACTCTCCAAGTTAAAGAATTTTCTCAGGGGAAAACTCTACTGTGCACTTAAAAAAAATGGATGGTTATTTATGTAGCTGGACCGCTTGGAAACATTTACATTTTTCCTTTATGATGATTAAAGCCTAATGCAAATAGAGTTTTTAACATGGGTTCCAAACATATTTTTTTTAGGTGTATAATTGGAAGTTTGACACTTACCTGAGTGTTAGTTTGGAAGTGAGGCAGATTTTCTAATTAAATCAAAGAAGAAATTCATTACCGCTTTAAAACAAAATGTTAAAACAAAAAGAAAGAAAGAAAAAAATCCCAGCACAGCCTTTTCGTCTGGGCTGTATTTTGCTCACATATTCGTTTGTTTGGTGGGCGAAAGGATTGAACAGTAAACTATCAAGAGAGATTGCCCGCATTCTTAAAGACAAATTTTATTATTGTTGCTATTTTTAATGTTTATTTACTTATTGTGTGTGTGTGTGTGAGAGAGAGAGAGAGAGAGAGAGAGTTACCATGCACATGCAGGGGAGGGGCAGAGAAAGAGGGAGAGGGAGAATCCCAAGCAGGCTTCACATTGTCAGTGCAGAGCCCGATGTGGGGCTCAAACTCATGAACTGAGAGATCATGACTTGAGCCAAAATCAAGAGCGGGACGCTTAACCAGCTGAGCCACCCAGGCACCCCTACTGTTACTATTCTAATAACAAAGCCATCCTCTCTCTCTCTCCCCCCTCTCCTCTCATTGCCCTTCCTCTTTTCCCTTTCTCTCGTTTCAGAACACTTGGAAGTACGAGACACAAAAATATCAATTAACCTCAACTGAGACGCAGCCCCTCCCTTAGGCACATCCGAGTACAATGTAAGAATGAAGCCTGTAGAGGAGTGGAGTTGGCCCTATTAGCTTTCATGCCAGCCACGATGTTTGCATGCTGTGTGCCCATGGACAAGCATAGCTCATTTCAACTTCATGGGATATCTATACAGATTGAATTCAACAACATGGACAAGACTCTTGGAAGAAAGCCTGATGTCCGGGGAGCACTCCTCCCATATCACACCTCACACCATGCCACAGAGGCAGCTTGCCACCATCTCGGCTGCAGGTAGTAGCAGAAGGGGTTCCGGGGCGCATGGGCTCTTCCACCTTCTATTATGGTCGCCTTGTTCATAGATTCCTCTCCACCACCCTCACGGATAACATTGAGTCCCCACGGTCAAGCATCCATGGTCTGTCAGGATAAACGGAAGTGTGTATATTTACTGCAGAATGAGGGAGCTGAGGTCCTGCATGAATCCTTACACTTTTATCATCAGCATGGAAATAGGTTGTGCTTCTGTTTCTCACCTGACTCAGAAGTTATTCTTTCCTCATTATTTCTGTTGTAATAGACACTGAAATTAAGCAGCATCTTATTGGACTTTTCAAAGTGGTCTAATTGGGGATAAGGAGAATAAGACACTGCTATTCTTGTAGTCAAACTGGATTATCCTCAGAACAGAGCTAACTCGGGGGGATCCACACCCTCTCCTGTTGCCCTAAATCATCCAACTATGTATGTGCACAATCCCACAAACCCTCCGCTTGTTGCGAGGAGGCCAACTGGTCAATCTATGAATGCGCTATTATTAAGCATTTAGTGTGATTCATGGAAACAGAAAACCTAATGGAGACCAGAAGGTATTCCAAAAATGAGGAGACAAGCCAGAGAATTAAGAAAGAAAGAGGCAGAGACAGAGGGAGAGAGAGAGGGAGAGAAGGGTTGAAAGAGAGAGAGAGAAAGAAGTTGACAGTGTTCAGTAGAAAAAAGATCAGCAGAATAATTAGCTTTGGACACAGCATACCAGGTTTAATTAACAGCAAGGGAAAGCATTAAGCTAGTGAATTCAGGCAAATATATATTTAGGAAAACAGCCAAAGGAACAAGTAGGTCTTCGTGACGTTTATATTCTTGCAACCACAGACGCTGGATGAGCCATGAGCACGATTAGAATTTCATCAAATGAAGTGGGGAACATAACTGAGTCTAAAGGCACCCACCCCAGTCCTGGTGGCCTTCGCAACCAGACATCCTTTTCACGCAAATAACATGGAAATATGAAAAGGCATATGTTAAAAAAAATAAATATTTAAGCATTATTCACAGAAAGAGCGACACGTGGTGCAACCAAAGCCATATGAGGAATGGTCCAGAGAGGAATTTGGGAGGTGTGTCTGCAGTAAGCAGGGAATGAAATCTTGAGGGGTTTAGAAATGCAAACAGTTGGATGAATCCCCAGACTTGAGAGTTTTTGTGTTGCAAATGCATATTAACTTCCTTTTAGTCCGTGTGCAATAAATAAGTGTTTGCAAATCGGTGGCCATTGCTTCCAAGAAGCAAAGTCCCAGTTCTGGGGAACACGTGGGCTCATTTTCCTAGGGTCAAAAATTTGCCTGAATAGCTAGAAATCTTGCCACTGTCCTGTACTGAATATCCTCCCTAGTCCTTCCTCCAGCTAGGGACCAGGGTAGATGGACAGGGGCATCAGTAAGAACAGAGGAGAGAGACAGGATTTCCATCTGTCTTCTCTCCAAAACCGCCTGTTGGGCAAGGACTGTGTCGTTTCCCAAGGTGAGCCAACAGTGAGTGTGGCTGTGAACACAGACAGGCTTGAAAAGTAAGTAAGATGAAGAGAAAAGGCACCTAATGGCCATCCTTGTGCGTTTGGAAAGGTAGCTGTGGAAGGGAAGAGGCCGGAATGAAAACGCACCCATGCTTTCAGCTGTGGTAATCATCGCCAGCCTGTGAACTTGGTGGCAAAGGTGAAAGGGAATTTGCGACTGTCACATAAAAAGCAATAAGGCATATGGGTGCTGCTGTTGTTTGCTAACTTTGAGGCTTACTATCTGTCCAAGGCTGTGCCAAAGAGTTACAAGCACAATCTTATTTAGTCCCTAAAAGTCCGAGCTTTTAAGATAGATACTATAATTATTATTCCAGTTTTACAGGTGAGGAAAACTTGAGCCCAGGAAATCTTAGAAACTTGGCCATAATGGGAAAAGTCATAATGGGATTCCCAAATGGCAGCACTGAATGCAAATCAAGACGATCTTAGTCACTCTTTTTCTTCCCTGCTACACCCCCTCCTAATTTAATCCTGCTAAGTGAACGTATTAATGTAATCTGTAGTGAGATCCTAAGCTTGTTATCAGATTCATCTACTATAAGAAATCCCCAAAGATTTAGGGGTAAAATATTACGACACTCAGGGCACCTGGGTGGCTCAGTCAGTTAAGCCTCCGACTCTTAGTTTCGGCCCAGGTCATGATCTCACGGTTTCGGGAGTTCGAGCCCCATGTTGGGTTCTGTGCTGACAGCGCGGAGCCTGCTTGGGATTCTCATTTTCCCTCCCTCTCTGTCCCTCCCCCACTTGCGCTGTCTCTGTCTCCTTCAAAATAAATAAATAAACTTAAAAAAAAATGTGTTTTAAGTATTACGACACTCACATTTCATAAAACTAATTACCTGGAGACACATGTTTTAGAAAGCAAAGAAGAAAAGAGGAAGCAGTGACAAAGGATCATTTATTTGTGGAACTTCTCAATCTCCAGGAGCACGTAAAAGAATCCCACATTTGTTACTATGGCTTTCCTTAAGTTATCTCCCTTTGGAGACTTTCTTGAAGCATATATCTTTTATTTTACAAGGGAAGGAGAACAGTAGGGCCTCAGTACAGAGATTAAAAAGAGAGCCCGCCGAAGGGACATATACGAGAAAAGCAAAAGGAATCTTATTTTAAATTACATTTTCTTTTAATATTGAGCCCACTACCAAGATAAACCAGATTCTACTTCCAAAGAATAAATTTAAAGAAATCCAGGTTGGTTTTGTTTTGTTTTTTTTTTTTCCTTTTTGAAGCCATTGAGTTCAAGACAGCTTTATGAGAGCTATGCCAAGTGCACAGTAGACACTGGGCTATGATAACACAAAGGTGTGGTTTTCTCTTATAATCACGTAAACCACAGGACTATATGTATATATATACATATATATATCATATAGTATATATATATATATATAGTATATAGTGTATATATATTTATGTGTGTATATAAATAGAGAGAGAGAGAGAGAGAGCAAGCACAATACTGGTGCAGGCTTTGCTGTCATCAGGAAATAGAAAGGAACAACCGCGGTATTTAAAGAGAAATGACATAGTATGTTTCTAGTTCTAAGCAGCAACATGAGTTTATCCACTTACCTACACGCCTAACTCAAATTCCCAAAATCTTCTATTTCATAACAGAAACCATAAGGGAATCAGCCAAGTATGTGCAATTTTCTATCACCATAAATTGAAGTTAACATGAAGTTAACATACAAAAGAGATATACAAACTCAGTAATCTCAAAGCAAAGTTCTCCAAATGAAAGCAACTATGGAAAAAAAAAAAAAAACACATAAAGGCACTATTGGAAAAAGCCAAGTGGTGGGAACCAGGGAAAACCGAGTCACGCGATCTGGGGGCGGAATGGGAACAAATTTTAATCTTTGTGCACAAGTCAAGGGAAGTGTTTGTTCATTCTTCAAGGTTACATTTCGGTGGTATGATCAGTAAAAAAATAACAGAAAATATTTGAGTGAACAAATAAACATATACACACCGCCCAAAACACAGATAAAAACTAAACCCAAGTACCTTGTGAGTAATAAATATGAAAATATACAGCCTTACTTAAAAGACAAAAGATCCTACATTATAATTAAAAAATTAACTAAATGCTCATTACAGGAAACACAATTAAAAGATATGGTACAGGAGAAAAAGAAGAGTAAAACATTTACGGAGCATTTAATGCTTGTCAGTCATGTTCCAAGCCCTATAAAGATTTTTATTTTATGTTATATTAATACCAACTACACAAGGTAAGTACTATTTTATTACTGTGTTGCAAATGAGAAAACAGAACCACAAGGTCACTAAATAACTTTCTCAAAGCCACACAGTTCACTCAGCAGGTGAATCCACGAGGTTTCTGCCTTAGGTACAAAAAGAAAAAAGAAAAAGGTAAACCATAGCTGATGAATTCAAGCAAAAAAGGAAAGATGTGCAATATTAACATAAACACTACCATTTCTCCATTGTTTGGTGCTGAAATATTTGAACAGGAAATTGTACACACGTTCCCATAAAACAAAGCAAAAAAAAAGAAACAAACACAGAAGAGACATGACAAATAAACATTTATAACAAAATTCAAGTGACTGAAATATCCTTATTAAAATATACAGAATACAAGGTAATTCAACCAGATCATCAACAGTATCTACAGAATTTTAAATTGACAAAAGGTCATATACGTAAATGCTATCAGTTTTTATAGGAGGAACAGCCCCAATCCTCCCAGAGAGAGTAAGGACCAAACATTATAATTTTCCATATATAAATGAAAGAATACACAAATGAACGGATAGCTCTTTCAGTTTTTGACAGTTCAAGTTGATTTAAAAAAATTATTTTGTAAACGTAATACATACTTTGTTATTTAAGAAAGCACATGCACAATTAAATTCAAAAGGCAGAAACTTCCTGACTATAATGTAATAAATAGTTTTAACTAGAAATAAGTGAAGTAAATCACTTGGTTTAAGGATGTATAATATGATATCCTATGAGGTAGGTAAAAAAAGCACATGTGTATGGTGGCACCTGGGTGGTTCAGTTGGTTAAGTGTGCAACCTCAGCCTAGGTCACGATCTCGTGATTCGTGAGTTCAAGCCCCACGTCAGGCTCTGTGCTGACAGCTCAGAGCCTGGAGCCTGCTTCCGATTCTGTGTCTCCCTCTTTCTCTCTGCCCCTCCCCTGCTCGCTCTTGCTCTCTCTCTCTCTCAAATAAATAAATAAATAAATAAATAAACATTAAAAAAAAAAAGCACATGTGTGTGTCCATATATAAATGCAATGAGAAAAAGATGTGGGAACTGATGAATGTTAAGAACACATGAGTGAGAGACACCGGGTGGCTCAGTCAGTAAAGCGTCTGACTCTTGGTTTCAGCTCAGGTCGTGATCTCATGGTTCGTGAGTTCAAGTCCCGAGTTGGGCTCTGTGCTGGCAGCGTGGAGCCTGCTTGGGATTCTCCGGCTCCCTCTCTCTCTGCCTATCACCTGCTTGTGCTCTCGCTCTCTCTCTCTCTCTCTCCAAATAAATTAGCTTTAAAAAAAAAGAACACGAGTGAGCTTTTATTTTCACCAATGCTTCCATGTGTGTGTATTTTTATGTATACACATTATACAGTTGGAAAAATGCATTAAATATATCAAAGTCTGTATTTCCTGGAGGGTATATCATGTCTACCTACCAATCTGTACACTATTTCTCTGTAAAGTCTTCAAATTATTCTCAGAAGTAAAAGATAATTTTGTCATATAAATAATCTTTTGTTCCCCGCACCCCTAAAAAAAAGCCTCACTGCATTATGATTTTTCAAGGAATGTAAAAGTAGTGAAATTAATTTGATAAGTAGAATGTGAGCCTTTTAACTAGGAGTTACTGAAATGAAATGAATAGCCATGTCTCTATGACTGCCTTTAAGAGATTCGTTTAAAAAAATGAAATATTACAGATACATTCATTTTTATATCCCAACATATTCCTTTAAAGAAAAAAAATATAGCATCTTTTTTCCCTAATTTAAAAGTTAATTACCATGCTGTAATTGTGAAGTTTGCTTTAGGAAAAAAAAAAAAAAAAGGAATCTATCTCTTACCATCTTTAAATTTAAAATAACTTGATGACAGTAGAAGTAATCATTACATCCTTCCAGTGTCAGAGTCCCAGATGGCATGATAAAAAAATGAATAATCAATAACAATTTAGCACTCATTATGTTTATAGAAAATTATAATGATTAGATTCAACTTGTGCACATATTTTCCAAAAATGCATTTATGCATAAAATTATATTTTGTTTAATTTTAATTACACGTTACATTCTTTTAAAATGTAATTATCAAGGTATATTCTCCAGTTCCATAAATTACCCCATGAATAAAACAACAACAATTCAAACTACCATCAAAAAGGTACAAATGAAGGCATGTATGATCCGAAAAGAGAAAGTCTCTTAAAGCTCTCGTGAATATGGTTGCAATTATTTATGCATGATGAATGGCGGACAGGGCTTCCAAGAATAAAGACAAAAGTTGTGACATAACGATCCTGGGGTGGGGGCGGGACGGGGAATGTCTTCTGTCCACGTAAGATGGTACTTTTACCAGGATCATGTGATTTGAAAAGAAAATTGAAAATAGAAGAAAAATTTTAATGAAGAACATGCCCAAGCCAATATTTTCAACAGCTACGAATAACTGACTCAGATGCTTTTACTCGGTTCAAAAAGCAATGGGGAGTCATAACAGAAAAGGAACAGTGTGTATATATAGTGCTTCATTTGAGGGAAATTTATTTGATAATGTACTATTAAAAGGTCAAGGAGGGGCACCTGGGTGGCTCAGTGGGTTAAGCCTCTGACTTCCGCTCAGGTCATGGTCTCAAGGTTCATGGATTCAAGCCCCACGTCGGGCTCTGTGCTGACAGCTCAGAGCCTGGATCCTGCTTCAGATTCTGTCTCCCTCTCTGCTGCCCCTCCCCAATTCACATCCTCCCCCACCCCAAAAATAAATAAACATAAAAAAAATTTTTAAGGGCACCTGGGTGGCTCAGTTGGTTGAGTGCCTGACTTCAGCTCAGGTCGTGATCTCACTGTTTATGGGTTCGAGTCCTGCATCGGGTTCTGTACTGGTAGTGCAGAGCCTGCTTGGTATCCTCTCTCTCCCTCTCTCTCTCTCTCTGCCTCTCCCCGACTTACTTTCTCTCTCTCTCTCAAAAATACACAAATAAACTTAAAATTTTTTTTTCAAGGAAAGGAAGCCTAAGTTCAAGGCAGTCAATTGAATCATGACTATTCTGGTGGTGCTCAAACTTTAGTTTGTGCATCAGAATCACCCGGACCATTGTCAGAACAGAGATTGTTGGCACCCATCCCTAGAGTAGGTCTTGCATTTCTAGAAATTCCTAAGTGTTGCTGATGCCTCTGGTCCGGAGACCACACCTGGAGAGCCACTGATCCAGTAGTTTACTGAAAGCGTAAGGAACACCTGAACTAGTATGGTTCATTAAGATCATATTGAACTAGAAATGACAGAAAATCTAACAGGGTCTAGACTAGAGTGTATTTATTTTTATCCCTTACAAATTCGGGAGGAATGTCTCCATGGCTCACACAGTTGCTCAAGAACATCACTAAAAAGCCAAACTCTTTCGCACTTCAGATCTGTATGGTATGTGACTTTTATCCTCATGGTTGCAAGACAGCTGCTGCACCTCCAGTCATTGTATCCCTGTTCTGGGCAATAGCAAAGCAAAGCAAACCTCTCTCCTGGATGGGCTTTTTGTTTTTGTTTAGAAGGATTATCTTCCCCGGGGGGATTTATACCAACATCTCAATAATAAAGTGCACTTACAGGACTTTCTCTCTCCAACTCTAAAGGTGATTGGATAGAAAGCAAAGCAAATTATTGGCTGTCAGATTTGTCCTTTTGAACAAAATTAGGATTCGGCTAATAAAAAAGTAGTCATGACGGGCGCCTGGGTGGTTCCGTCGGTTAAGCGCCCGACTTCGGCTCAGGTCATGATCTCACGGTTCCTGAGTTCCAGCCGAGCATCAAGCTCTGTGCTGACAGCTCGGAGCCTGGAGCCTGCTTCCGATTCTGTGTCTCCCTCTCTTTCAGCCTCTCCCCTGCTCGCACTCTATCTCTCACTCTCTCAAAAATAAAAAAAAAACATTAAAAATTGTTTTAAAAAGTAGTCATGGGCATTGGGTAGGGGATTAGCAACGTCTGCCACACAGAAGAGTGACTGTAGACACGAGAGGCTAGAACAAGAATGCATAGATCTGCAACACTGATTTCTAAATTCCTCACATCTTTCCAACCCCAGCTTAAACATAATTCCTTGATGAAGCCTTACGGGACCCACAACTTTCAGATTAAGGGCTCCTGGTATTTAGCCCTATGGCAACCAGAATAAGAGACACCAGGAAGTTGATTGAAGACCAGAACATCCAGGGCAGATGGGGCTCCTATCCACAGACAGGAGGTTTATAGCAGCAGCTTTCAGCCTTAGTGGACCTGCTTTCCAAGGAGTCAAGAAGGCTGCTAGTATGAGTGTTGGAGCCCAGGAGACAGGCGGTAGATGGGCTGTGAAGCCAGGGGTGGAGGGAAAAGCATGACGAAGGAGTCTCTGCTCTGTTTGTCTTTGGGAGAAATATTATAGCCCTTAAAAAAGAACAGGATGCTATCAAAAAGGAACGATGAGAACATCTTTTAAGAGAGAGTCTGGAAATTGAGAATATGACACAGAAATCAACAGTTCTATGGAGAGACTGAGAAAAAGGTAGAGCTCAGCGTCATGGTAATGTACTAGATGAAGGTGAGCACGTTTTCTACATGAGAAAGCCAAGGGAGAAAACAAGATAGGAACTAAAGAGTTGAAGACATGAATAAAAAGATCCAAGAGGCCCAGCATTTGGCTAACAGGAGTTGGAAAAAGGTAGGGAACAGAAGTAACAAGAGAGAGACGATAACCAAAGAATAATAGAATACCACTTCCCTAGCTGAAGAAAAGCATCCGTCCTCAGACTGGAAGAATGTTTTGAAGTACCAGGTAGAAAAAATAAGATACAATCAGCACGCTAACGATGAAGAAGAATTAAAAATATTTACAGAAAAGGGGCGCCTGGGTGGCTCAGTCGGTTAAGAGTCTGACTCTTGATCTCAGCTCAGGTCTTAATCTCAGGGTCCTGAGTTCAAGCCCCACATTGGGCTCCATGCTGGGTGTGTGTGTGTGTGTGTGTGTGTGTGTGTGTGTGTGTGTATGTATGGACACACACACACACACACACCACAGTTACAATTATATATATTTATATATACACACCTCACATAGTTGTAATTACATATATATTATAAATATTTTACATATATATATACATATATATATATATTTACAGAAAAGGGAAAACAAAAGACATTCTTCCTACCGAGGAACAAAGAAGACTGAGTATCAGAATTCACTAGAAACTTAGATACTAGAAGACAACAGAGTTCAATGCCTCCAAGTTGTGAGAGGAAAAGTTGCTGAACTCAGAATTCCATAATCTTCAAATTGATAATAGCAATTTATAACCAATTAAATTTCCAACCAGGAGTAAGGGCAAAGGAAAGACGATATTAGACATGTAGGAATTTTTTAAAGTACTGTCAATGTACCCTATATATTTCTTCCAGTTTTATTGAGATGTAATTGCCTTCTAACGCTGAATTAGTCCAAGGCATACAAGATAATGATTTGGTATATGTATGTAGCGTGAAATGGTTACCACAATAAGTTAACATCAGTCACTCACACAGTTGCAATTTTTTTTCCTTAATAAGTACTTTTGAGATTTACCCTCTTGGCAATTTTCAAATATGCATATGGTGGTATTGTGAACTCTAGTCAGCAAAGCTACACATTACACTCCCATAACTTATTTACCTGATAACCAGAAGTTTTTATCCTTTGAATGCATCCTACATTTAAAAAAAGAAAGGGGTGCCTGGGCGGCTCAGTCGGTTGAGCGTCCGACTTCGGCTCAGGTCATGATCTCACAGTTCGTGGGTTCGAGCCCCGCATCAGGCTCTGTGCTGACCGCTTGCTCAGAGCCTGGAGCCTGCTTCAGATTCTGTGTCTCCTTCTCTCTCTGCCCCTCCCCAGCTCATGCTTTGTCTTACTCTGTTTCTCAAAAATAAATAAATGTAAAAAAAAAAAATTTATAAAAAAAATAAAAAGAAAAGAAAAGAAAAGAAAAGAAAGAAAGAAAGAAAGACAGAAAAAGAAAGAAAGAAAAGACTCAAAGAGATGCCCCAGAAAATTTAAAGGAATACCACCCAAAAAGGAATACCACAGGAGGACCTGTTGTATGTTTTTTTTCTTTTACTACATACATTGATTACTTTCATTTCTTTAATAAAAAAAAAAACACAACTCTGAACATAGGAGCTGACAGAGGTGTTAAAAGGACCAAGGGAATACACAGAGAAACAAGAAAAGGAGATGATTTCGGAAGTGGTGAGGAAAAGCCAACGTAAAAATTAGTGCAGACATTTTTAGCAGTTGTGTTCAGAAGAGTTCATGGGATTGGACCAATATGCCACTGTCATCACCAGAAGGCCGAAGATCTCTTTAGGGGTAGAGAGGAGCAGGAGAAACAAAACCAGATTTAAAAATTTTTTTTTTCAACGTTTATTTATTTTTGGGACAGAGAGAGACAGAGCATGAACGGGGGAGGGGCAGAGAGAGAGGGAGACACAGAATCGGAAACAGGCTCCAGGCTCCGAGCCATCAGCCCAGAGCCCGACGCGGGGCTCGAACTCACGCGAGATCACGCGAGATCTCGCGAGATCGTGACCTGGCTGAAGTCGGACGCTCAACCGACTGCGCCACCCAGGCGCCCCACAAAACCAGATTTAAGAGGCGAAAAGTGACAGGGGTGAGCAAAGAGGGAAAGGCATGAAGCCACTGAACTCTGAGGAATTTTTTGATGTTTTTAGCGGGGGACAGACGTAGGGAAGGGCAATGGTAAGGTGAAAACAAGCCCATGCTTGACTAAGGAAAAGATTTGCTCTTTTTTAAAATTATTTTTTAATATTTATTTATTTTTGAGAGAGAGACAGAGACAGAGACAGAGGAGGGGAAGACCAGAGACCAGAGAGAAGGAGACAATCTCTCCTCCAAGAGGGAGAACTGATTCTTTGGGGAGGTTAAAAAAAAAAAGTGTTATTTCTCTCACGCATGAAGCACAGGTCTACATATAGTTCAAAACCAGGGGTGCCAAATATTTTGTGGTGTTAAAACTTTCATGGGGCAGGTAGATAGGAAAAAAAAAAAGTGTCCAAAAAGCCTCCTTAGGTAGATGGTAATGAAAACAAAACAGACACCTGAGAAACCCTACTGTCGTTCAACACCCAGACATAGCTCGCGCTGAAGAATATAAATACTGAGTGCAAAAAGTGAAGTCAGACAGAAATCACCAGCTGAGGTGTGCGCCAGAAGGCAGACTGACCTTGCACCCCCTCTCATGGACGCTGATGGAGCATTCTCACTTTGCCATCCTCACCAGACCCGGAGGAGGAAGAAGGACCGACTGAAAGGCAAGACAGGATCTGTTGGAGAGCTCAGTGTTGCCTTTCTTCTCTTAAATTCATATCCTTTTAGATGTTGCTTTTTAAACAGCAAACACGACCAACAGTGCAAAGAAGTGAATTCCCAAAATGCATGTAGCTTGCGGTGTAGCTCAGGTTTGTAAATGCAGCCGATGCCCAGGGTTGTATTTCAGGTAACTTTCTGGTTTGGATCTGACCATGACCTTGCTGAATGCCCACAGCGCTGTACTTTCCTTTCACGAAATTTCCACGCTTAATATTGCTACTGCTTGTGTCCCACTAAATGGAAACCTTCATGTGAGCAGGGCCCTGCTAATTATACAAGATGAAGCGTGTTCACACAGAGCCTAGCACGTCTGAAACCCTCGGGAATTATTAGCCATTGTTATTTTTCTAACAGTAGTGGTGGCAATGCTGTTAGTGTCCCTGTGACCAAGCCCCTCACCATGGTATCGGCATATAAGTTAGCACTTGATTAATACCTGACAAATACATGAAATAAAATTCAAGCCAGGGATTCCCCGTTTTCTCCATTTTGACCCTTTCGCGTTTTTGAAACTGACATCGGACACAAACAAGACACCCCCTTGCCTTCATTTAACATATTTGAAACCCAGGGACGACCTGGGATGGAGTCTCAGCTGGCTCTCACTTGATCTCAGATTACACGGGGTATGTTTACGACTCTCAAAATTAATGCAAAACTTATTATCTCATTTTTTTTGTTTTCCCAACGAGCATGTCTCCCTAAATCACAGCCTTCCGATTCAGACACAGCGGCCGATAAAGTCCACACCTGACCCGGCATAATCGTCCCCACTTACTCACGATGAGGCTGTCATCATAAATGCCACCAAATATTAATGAGAAGGGACTCAGGCTTGTGGCTGCCTCAGAGAGCACTCAGGATGGAAAATCAATCTTGGGGCCAGCGTCAGAGGGAGACGGTCCCTCTCAGCAGCGCGCCGTGCTGGCTACATTGCGAACACGCAGTACCTTTTACTTATCGGAGAAGACAAATGAGCCTCGGATGAAATATGTCTGTCAGGTCTTAGCAGCTCGACCGTGAGCACCCAACTCTGAAATATGATAATTATCAATCAATGTTAAATGCAATCTGGAATCCCAAAAACAGATTGTCATTTGCAGATGATAGTCGACATAAGAAATTCATGGGCGTCGGCTGTTGGGGCATGTAGGCAACATACATATGTCCTTTCCTTAGAAGATGTGTGGGAGTGTTACTGATAGAAAGGTCAGGCATCCAGACAGAAGACTTGTGTGCCCCTTGCCCTGCACCCTCATAAAAATCGTGACTCCTTCTAATGGTGTCTGTTTGCATGGATTATAGCAGGAAAATCGAAAAAACAACAACACAGAAATACTCATTGAGCATTCACTGTGTGTCAAACGCTCCATCAATCGAATTCACATTTCATCCTTCCAACAGTCCTATGAGGTAGGAACGTCTACCTCCATTTAGGAGATGGGCAGACAACCAAGGCCCTGGAAGACTGAAGGCTGGCCACACACGGCAGACCCGGGCCTATCTCAAAGCTTATGGTTTCAATCACCACATTACATGGAATCATTGGGGGATCTCCTAGAACAAAAAGCCATTTTTCCATGGTAATAACCAATCACAAAGTAAAGAACATGGTGAATTACCTGGCTATATATCTGTATCCCTGTCTTTCTATCTTTCTATATCTCTCTCTCTCTCTCCTTATATTTAGCAATATAATCTGAAACAATTTATATGTGTTTCATCGTTGCAACTGTAATATATTGCCACACACTATTAAATGGTTGCAAAGCTGGTAAATAATACATTGGGGCCAAGAATACAGCTTGAAATGAGATGGTTTCCTGGCAACACAGGTATCCAGGTGGGACTCCACACGGACAGACACTGGGCGTTGATGCAATAATGCCAAGATTCTACATCTGGCATAACCATTCTCAGAGGTGACCAGGTGAGGATCATTTGTAACAAGTAGAAATCCATAGTACCCATTGTCCCCACCCAATTT